>NC_072820.1:50880131-51100131 GCF_027744805.1 Dunckerocampus dactyliophorus
AAACTAAGCAAATGCTCCAAAAAAGGCTTTATCAACACCGCAGGGACAATTCTAGTGGTCCTCAATCAGCAGTACATCTACACCTTAAAGCTACCAATCACTCTTTTCAGGACAGTGAGGTAAAGATTTTGGCCAAAGAAAACAGATGGTTTGAAAGAGGAGTAAAGGAAGCTATTTTTGTCAAACAACAGAACCCATCATTGAATCGGAATGGTGGTTTGAGGTTTAATTTGGACCCTGTGTTCAGCAGGTTACTGAGACCAAAACCCACAGCTCTTAGTCATGCAAATGAGGTGGAGCCAGGGCCGAGCCAGAACAATAGATGCTAACGAGCCAGTATCAGAGTCGTTCATACCCAACTACAGGGAGCTACACTTCCCTTTGATCAGAGGTGCTAATGGCAGGAGAGGATTATACCACTACTCCGCCCAGTTTTAGAGTAAGGAACCAATAGGAGGAGGGTGTTGGCACACCAATTCCGCCCACTCTTACTGTATTTAAGGCCTAGGCTAGCAACACTTGTTAGTTCGCTGACGAAGCTCTTCGGATGAGGAGCGAAACATCCGACACCTTCTTCACAGAAGTACAGATGACGTCTCAAGAAGCCTTTCCCTCGATTAGTGAAAGATGGCATATTAAAGAAAATATTGCATTATTGTGAAATACTATTATTACTATTTATTATTATTATTATTATTATTATTATTATTATTATATATAATCATTACAATGGTTTATTTGGTCTCAAAATATGGATAAAATAATATAGTTTAGCACAAACATTTCAAAACGCACCTACATGGTTTTGTGACTCGGTTAAAGAAAAAAGTTCGTTTGTCCAGTCATATTATTTCATTGTACTTAATCTCATGTATCGTCTCGTGAGTTGGGCTTCTCGTGACACCCCTAGCGTAAAATGGGGGTTACCGCTACATGCAAATTGATCGTGGCTCACCGCCACAGGAAAATAAAAGCCTCCACAACTTGAAAATTTGTTGGTTTTGGGGTTTTTTATGCAAAAACTATGTAAATGGTATATCAGGGGTGCCCGTTACGGCGATCGCAAAGGTAGTGTGTTGCGTGTCGCCCACATCATAACGGTCTCTTGTGCCTCCATGGCAAAAAAAAGTGGAAAACAGTGACAGCAACACCTGGATACACATTTCACTTTCGATTACGGATAAAGTAACTCTGAGCGGTAAGATGTATATATATATATGTATATACAAGTATAACTATAATAAAAATGATCTGTTCACTTATAGCATCTCGTTATGTAGAAAAAAAGCCAGTTGTTTCATGGCTGCACGTTGCGTCATGAACTCCACTATAGAAATGTGTCTTTTCTACACTTCCCATTGTTAAACTATTATTTCATGATGAATAGGAAAATTTTTTCAATTGATGAAAGCTTTTCAATATGTTGCCTTGACTTCGCCTGTGTTACCTTTTCATTTCTTGTACATCTGTAATGTTTGATTTTGCCGTATTATTTTGAATTGTGAATTATTCAACTATTTTAATGACCTGTAAACTTTGAAGCTGTGAATGTTAAATGCCTATCATCTGTATTTAGTATAGTAGTTTCAAAGTCTACTGGTTAGATTATATGTTTGATCGTAAGAGATAGATCATTTTGATTTGTAACTTGCATGCTGAAAAAGTGTGTGTACCCCTGATATACATGTGCAGTGTATAGAAATACTACATATTTATAAATATATTAAATATTTATACTGTCAATCTTTATAGTAGGAGATCGGGACATGGTCATATTAAAAGTTGTGCATGTCTTTGTGCTATATCGGTAGATATACAGTATGTGTAACTTATTATTAACATATTGACCAAAATTTGTTTAAAATAAAATATTGAATCCAATCTCGAATATCAATATCAAATATTATAAAAACATTTCACTGCACTTTATTTTGAAAAGCAAGCACCGGAATCGCCTGCCTGCTTTGTTAAGACTTGACAGAGAGGATGAAAAGACCTTAATGAATGCATTTCTTGTTCAAGGCTGTGAAAAGGACCCTAATGTTGACGTTATTATCGACAGAAAATTGAAATATAAAAAAAAATGCTGCCTCAGTGACGCAGCAGCGGCACGACACAGCGCCTTCCATGCAACCCACCACTACAGCTTCAAAAAAAATCCTAAGGGAAACCCTGATCATTTAAGACCTTGTCAAAGTTCCTTTGCTTCTTGTCCAGAGCAGCAGCAGCAGTGTTTGACCTCCCCACGTCCACCATGAGGTCTTCAATCTCATTCTGCAGTCTGTGTTTGGTCTTCTCCAGAGAGGAACATTTAGCATGCACTGCTTCCACAGCCTCCTCAGCATCCTGCAGACGCTGAGCCAGCTTCTTCCTGCATTGTCACCAATAGTTTTTAGTATACAGTGAAACTTGTGTCATCTATCCAAAGTATATTTGACTTACTTAGCCTCCTCCAGTTCTTCAGTCTTCTGGATGGCATCAGTTTCATACTTAGTTCTCCACTGAGCCACCTCAGAGTTGGCCTTGGACATGCCACGCTGCAGCTCAGCCTTGGTCTCCTGCTCCTCCTCATACTGCTCTCTGAGCAGGTCACAGTCATGGCGAGAAGACTGCACAGCATGGGCTAATGCATTCTTGGCCTAAGGTGAAATACATTTGGTTGTGCCTGATGTGATAATAGACTTTCAAAAGCCTGAAGCAACCCAAACACGCAGCATAGCTCAGTCACAGAATGACTGTAATAGGTCACAGTATATGTGACCTTAGCTTGAGGAAATGTTGTGTATCTGGACCTATTTGAATTTTAGTTGAATACCCCTGATATCCATCCATCCGTCTTATTCCGCTTAATTGAGGTGGGGTCACGGGGGCAGCAGCCAAAGCAGGGAAGCCCGGACTTCTCCCCAGCCACTTTATCCAGCTCCTCCCGGCGGATCCCGAGGTGTTCCCAGACCAATTGAGAGACAAAGTCTCTCCAATATGTCCTGGGTCTTCCCCGGGGCCTCCTACCAGTCGGACATGCCCTGAACACCTCCCCAGGGAGGCATCCGGGAGGCATCCTGACCAGATGCCCGAGCCACCTCATATGGCTCCTCTCGTGGAGAAGCAGCGCTTCAAATCCAAGTTTCTCCCGGATGACAGTGCTTCTCACCTAATCTCTAAGGGAGAGCCCAGCCACCCTATGGAGAAAACTCATTCGGCTGCCTGTACCCACCATCTTGTCCTTTGGGTCGCTACCCACAGCTCATGACCATAGGTGAGGGTAGGGACGTAGATCCACTGCTAAATTGAGAGCTTTGCCTTTGGGCTCAGCTCCCTCTTCACCACAATGGACCAATGCAGAGTCCGCATCACTTCAGATGCACTAATGCGCCTGTCCATCTCACGTTCCATCCTTCCCTCACTTGTGAACGATATAGTATACACCTGATATAGAACGTAAAAGTGAATCAAATTAACTTGACCTTCTTGGGAAAGGGCAAAAAATGGTTTCTGTGACCAGTCAATCCATTCTGCACCGGCTTCCAAAAGTTCACCTGGAACTGCCAAACCGTCAGGAAGTCTGTTTCTCTCAGTCATTGTTTTCTACATAGAACTGATCATCATTGACCAATCACAGAAACAGTGGCAGCGGACAGGAGAGGCCACACTAATTTGGTTTTGAGTCACCTGGACAGGAAGAAAGCTCATGCCAGGCTTTTATTTGTGGATTTTACCTAAGCTTTTGACAGCATCCAGACTCACATTTTACTTGGCTCTTAAATTATTTTAATTTGAGCAAGAATCTTTTGGCCTGAATTCTTAACTTCTGAATTGACAAGACACAGAGAACAAGCCTCAATGGAGTGTTTTCTGACCCTGTCTGTAGTTCTACTGGTTCACCACAAGGGTGTGTCCTGTCCTTGTGTGTCCTTGTCTCCCAGCATGATACAGAGCCAATATGAAAACAGGTTCATTCTGAAATATGCAGACCACTCCGTAGTCGTGAACCTGCTCCAGGATGGGGAAAACAGCCATGGACAAATTGGACAGGATTTTGTGAAATGGTGTGAGGACTCTTTTCTCCAGCTAAATCTGAACAAGACCAAAGACATGGGATTTGATGTTAGGAAAGAAAGCCACAGCGTTGACCCAGTCTCTATCCTGTGGAGCAGTTGACCCAGTACAAATACCTGGGCACAATCACTGACTCTGACCTGCAAGGGACACCATTGCCAGCATTGTCTCAGGAAATGGGCTGTTTTTAACAGAGACAAGAGTCTTATGACTATTTTTATCACACTTTTATTCAATCACTTTTATCTCTCTGTTCACTGTCCTGGTTTGGAAATGTGACTGTCCTCAATCAGATTGTCAAATGGTCTGGCAAGCGACATGGATAGTCACAGGTGAGGTTGGGATCACTTTACACCATGCAGATGCAGAAACTGAGCTCTAGGACCCTCTGCACCCCACCTGTTCCAATATCTGCCGTTGGGACAGAGACTGGTGGTTCCAAAATGCAGACCTTAGAGATACAAGGACAGTTTTATCAGAGCAGCTATTGTCTTTCTTAACAGAATGTCCCATCATCAACAAGTACAATGGACTCACACTTTTTTATCGAAAAGGTCTAATTTATCAATTTTGCTTCTATATGTTATATATGGTTCTATTTTTAAAAGCGAAAGGTAAATGTGCATAAATGTAATTTAGAGTCGGTGGTACCAGCCGTGATGAGCTAGCTCTCGCTGTTCAGTCTCATTTCCGGAAGTGATGCCATAGAAGTACTATCACTCAGCTAAACAAACATAGCGGTGTACCAGACCTGACCATACTCCCTTCTCAAAGCCTTGAAGCGCGTTCACGCCCCCCGAGCTCTTCCCCTCTAAGCCCCTCTCCTACGCGCCAAAACAAGGATGTGTGCTACCTTGACCTCCTCTTCCAGTTGTCGTTTCAGGTCTTCAATTTGTTGAGTGTAGGACTGTTTTCCTCTAGTGAGCTGAGACACCAGGGAATCCTTCTCCTCAAGTTGCCTTGAAAGTTCACCTAATTTTCAGAGAGGATTGATTGGAGCATTTGAGCATTCTATAGCGGCGTTTACACTTGCACACACTTTATCCCTGCAGTGGTACACAATTTTGCGTGCAAATGAGTAAATTGGTGGTAAGCAGTGGTGGTGACAATGCATACATGCAGGAACAACATGTCGTGCACCACACGTAAACACTACTTGACAATGTGTAAATAGGTCGTTCGGGAGTCGTTGTGCACTATTTTCGGTCACGAATTTCATGCCAAGTGTGTTATTTATGCATAAACAGAATACAAACTAGTCTTCATGTTTTTCAGGCGTGCCATAAATGAAGAAATGAATGCCACGTGTTGCCACGGCAAATTGCGTGTGTAAACGCCGCTCAAGAGGCATTGGCTTCTCAAAAGTTCATCAAAACTACCGTTCTCAGTTTGAAGTTTGGCTTTGTGCATGGAGAAGTCATTGATGGTACGTTGGCCCTCTTCTGCCTTTGCTTTATATTCACTCATTTGGTCTTCCAAGGACCTGCACGTTTTCTCCAAATGATTCTGAAAATAAAGACAATCACTTGTTCTCTTGGAGAGGTGAAACTGGTGACTGTGAGGAATCAAAGCAATAATAAGCGTAACGTAACGTTCATCACCTTGGACTTTACCACATGTTCCATGTTGGAAACAACATCGTCCAGTTCCAGCCTGAGTTCGCTCTTCTCCTTCTCCAGTTTCTGCTTGACTCTCTGCAGGTTGTCAATCTGCTCCCCCAGGTCGGCAACACTATCAGCTTGTTTCTTCCTCAGTGTGGCTGCAGTGGCTTCATGCTGCAGAGTGGCCTCTTCCAGGTCTCTGCGCAGCTTCTGGAACTCGGCCTCCCGCTTCTTGTTCATCTCAATCTGGGCGGATGTTGCTCCACCGGCTTCCTCCAGTTTTTCGCTGATCTCATCCAGCTCTCTGGCCAGGTCTGCTCTCTGCTTCTCCACCTTGGCTCGAGCGGCTCGTTCTGCCTCCAGCTCTTCCTCCAGCTCCTCGATACGGGCCTGTACCAATGTGAAGTCCAGTGCAAAACCTGATCAGCACTCTATCCTCACCAGAACCCAGAACTATAATTATTATGGGCCTGCAAAGCAGTATCCCATCCTATTATTCGTCATACTTCTAATTTATAATCGTTATATCTTATTCTGCCACAGGGCAAACAGTCCTAAGAACCCCCACACGTGGCGACGTAATTGGCAAACTAAGTTGAAAATGGGCCACTTGATTAGGAACCCCCCTTCAGCCCATACCGTGCGAAGAACCCCAACACATGTTATATCACTTATGGGTCACGATGAGGGGAAGAGCCCTATTTATATTTGGTAACATTCGGTGTCACCATGTTGACGTATTTGACAAAGAAAGTTGAAGACTTGATTACGAACCCACCATTCAGATTGTACCGTGCATGTAACATGCTAGCAACCTGCAAGGCTAGAATTCTGGGACAGGGGTAAGGAACAGGCGGGCCCATTCAAAATTTCAACCGAATTTTTTTCTGTTATTGTGAATTGTTATAACGCTGACATTTACACAAACCTCAATTACATAGATCATAACTGACTATTTGTTACAAAAAAATAATGAACAAAAACCCAACGTGTGCTAGGCTAGCAATAAAATACAGTTTATCGTTTAGTGCGGTTAATTGGTTCCACAACCGACCGTAATAAATGAATTATAGGATTCAATATTTAAATAAATACAATATTTTTGTAAATAGAGCATTGAAAACCCATTTATGACTTTCTAAATACAGTTTTCACATTATTAGAGCCCCCTAGACATGAAATAACACCTCTATAGTCACCTTCACACTCCTATTATTCTTTGTTTACGCCACATTGCGCAACTTTTATGCTGCAGGGACTCAAGATGGCCGCTAGGTAGTGAGCTAACCAGTTAGCCTCAAATTTATTTCTTCTACACTTATGATGCCAAAAACTTACAAACTTCCACATGGGATGGGAGGCAAACTTTTTTCACTCTATGATGTGGGACATGCCATGGCTGACTTCATGACTTCATGCAGTGTTAAGGTCATGTCAGGTAAGCTAATGTCTCAAAGTTTTGTGTCATTACTGCCGCCTGGTGACCGCAATACTACATATGACTTGTATTTCAAGATGTTTTGACCAATAAGAAGTGGGATACACTAATTGTCATAGGGGGTACGTGAAGAAAAGTTAATTAAGATGAAAATGTTTCTGTGCTGAAGTGTACAGGAGTAGGGGTTACATGGCTTCAGGTCAAATGTCTGAAGGGGTGCGTTTGGGAAAGTTTGGGAACCACGACAGTAGACCATAGTTTACCACCAAACATCCATCATTTATTCATGAATTAATTTCTGGAGCGATAATGGAACCATGAGGGACGACTCTAGTTTACAGCATTTTAGATTTACAGTAGGCGACCCATACAAATTCACCTTAGGTCTCTTTTGGGGTTGCTGTAGACTTTTAAATGACACAGTTATTTTTCAACTTAAGCAAGTTACTGTATCACGCATATTTGAATAGGATGACAATATTACCTGTAATTCCTTCAATTTTTTCTGGAGCTGAGCACTCATCATTTGCTCATCCTCTACTTTGGCAACCAGTTGGTTCATTTCAAAGTCTTTCCTGTGAAGACACAAATGTATGCCAGCCAGAATGTACATTTAAAGGCTCCCTGACATGATTCATCAACTGTTCTTAAATATGTTGTATATTGTTTGTAATTATGTTCTACCTTGTTTCATTTTTGAAAGTGAATGGTAAATTTGTAAAAATGACATTTATAGTCGATGGCGCCATTCATGACGAGCTAGCTCTCGCTGTTCAGTCTCATTTCCCGAAGTGATGCCATCGGAGTACTACCACACAGGTAAACAAACATAGTGGTGTATGGGACAGAGGGTGTTTATAGTGATTGTAGCCAAGATTTTAGCCATGTGTCAGTGGTTTGCGAAGAGGAAAAAACATTTGGAGATGAAATAGAGAACTTGCAGAACATGGACTTAAGCCTTAAGACATGGAGATGAAGATTGGTTGCCTTCAAAACACTCAATGGTAAGTGAAAATTACTTTGGGCTTGCTGATACTTCAATTATTTAACCCCTTTTTCCCCCCAGTTGCAACCACTTACTTTTTCAGCCTCTCTTCGAGTTGCTGCTTGTCATTTTCCAGGTCCATAACGCTCTCTTGGGCTAATTTTAGGTCCCCTTCAAGCTTTCGCTTTGCTCTTTCAAGGTCCATGCGTACTTTCTTCTCTTGCTCGAGCGATCCTTCCAGCTGTTGGACGTCAGACACGACTTGTTTGTTTAGTTGCTATTGATTATTGGCATCATTTACCTTTCATCTTGCATGTTCTTACATCATCCACTTGCTGCTCCAGTTTAGACTTGGCCTTGGTCAGAGTGTTGACTTTGTCTTCTTCACTCTGGAGGTCATCCAGGGTTTGCTGATGAGCTTCTTGTAAGGCTTTCTTCTCCTTGGTCAGCTTGGCGATGATTTCTTCCAGAGCTGCCATTTCTTCAGTCAGGTTCTTCACCTGTGTGCAGTACAGCAGCTTCAGGTTTCAGCTCATGCATTCACAGCTTATGGATAGAAAATGATGACCTTGTTTTCAGTGGCATGCTTCTCCTTCTCCACTTTTGCAAGGGTTAACTCTAAGTCGTCAATGTCCTTCTTCAGCTCCGAGCACTCATCCTCCAGCTTTCTCTTCTTAGCGGTTAATTCAGCATTCATCTCCTCCTCGTCCTCCAGTCTTTCTGACAGCTCTTTGAGTTTTGCCTCAAGCTGAATCTTGCTCTTGATGAGCCCTTCGCATCTTTCCTCAGCATCACAAAGATTATCTTGCTCCTGTTGTCAAAAAGCCATAGGGATTTAGTTTGCACATGTGGTGCATTGGAAATTGTTTTGCTGGCCGTTGGTAAACGTACAGCCTGAACTTGAATCTGCAAGTCATTCTTCTCTTGGAGAAGTGACACCATTTTTTCTTCCAATTCTTTTTTCCGCGATTCTGATTTGGCAAAAGCCTCTTTTAATTTGGCAAACTCTTCCTTCATGTTTGCCATCTCCTTTTCCGCTTCAGCAGATCTCAAAAGAGGTTTGATCTTAAAGTACAGTTTCATCCAAGGCCAATTCTTCACCCCCATGAAAGCACGAACGTTCCACTGAATCACAAGGAGCGCATCCCTGTTGGCAAAGATCCATACAAGATATTGTAAAAACTGTTATGACAACATACTTCTGTTTAAGTATGCCCGTGGCAATGGACATGTTCTGTGTTCATTAACTAAGAAGTGTACACATACCTGCGTTCAACAATCTTTTGGAATTCTATTCTTGCCAGAACACCACGCGATCTTGCCTGGATTCTTGTAATTATGAGGGCTAAACGATCATCTCGCATCTCTTCAAGCAGACCAAGGAGCCCTGCTTTGAAGAACACCTGATTGGTTGAACAAACAAATGCTGTCAGTATAGCAACAAATCGTAATTGTTGAAATGTACAATTATTATCAGAATGGCTTGAGTTATTTGAAGAATCCGGAAGTAGTATGAATTTTAGTTTAAAAAAAATAGTGGTGATTATAACTGTTAGAAAGTAGCAGTAGTATCTTGTATCTATATAAGTTTATACCTACAAATATGGCTACAAACATGCTATTTGGGAATATTGCTAGCGTGGTAACTCTTAGCACACTACCGGCTAGGATGAGAGCAATGAGTATGTAAGTTGATTCTTACTCAAATGCTAACATGCTAACTTTTAGCATGCTAGCATCTAGTATGGTAGCGGTATGTATCTCTGTAAGCTTATACCTATGAAAATGGATACAATGCTCACATTCTGTCTGGGAATATAAGTGTATGTATAGTAAGTGTCAACGTAAGTGTGTTTATACGAAAATGGCTAAAATGCTGACTGTTAATGTTGGAATAGTGTGAATAGGTCAAAATGTGGAAGGAGTTGAAGGAGAAAAACTGTGGAATAAGAATGATAGATGAAAAATGAAACTGGAGTCACAGGAGAAAACCCACTCAAGCACGGGGAGAACATGTAAACTCCTCGGAGAGATGCTACAATGGAGTTTTGATTCCTCCATCTCCTAACTGCGAGGCTGACATGCTAACCACAAGCCCATGTGCAGTTTACAGTTGTAATACTAATCATAAAATATTAAGCATTGCATTTACTCTTAAATTCTTACCTTGGTATGCCCGAGTTTGTACTGGTTATGATCTATGTCCAAAGAACCCAAAAGCTTCTCAGATGCTTTCTTGTTGTCAATGAACTGTCCCTCAGGGATAGAACTGGGATTTAGAATACGGTACCTTTTGAGAGGAAAGTAAGACTTACTACCAGTTGTAATTCATATTTAAACATAAGTAGAACTAAAAATGACACAACCCGATAAATATGGGGGAGAAAATCTGATTTGTAAGTTAAACCCTTTTTAAAAGAAGTTAAAAATGTTTATGGTAGGTATATTATTTATTCTGGCCTGTTCATGTCTTTGTAATGGGGTAGACTTGCAATATCAGCAAGGATCAAATACTTGTTTTCCCTACAGTACATGTTCCAGTGAAGTTATCAGTCGAGGAAACAACTCAAATGTCATTTGGGGGTTAGCCTGTTCCCGTGGTGTAGAGATGATATTTGTTTCTTCTGTCATATATCCACATTTTTGAAAATACCTCTGTTTAAAATCTCCGTAGAGGATCCGGTTGGGGAAGCCCTTCCTGCAGATCCTGATGCCTTCCAGCACGCCGTTACAGCGCAGCTGGTGCATCACCAGAGGGTTCTCCATGGCTCCAGGAGTCTTGGTCTCATTGGGGATGATGCAGCGTACAAAGTGGGGGTGAGTAGACCTCAAGTTGGTCATCAGCTTGTTCAGATTCTCCTGTGAGTTCAGCATAGACAACAGACTTTAGTCATAACAGTTTCAGTCATATTTATTATTGTAATTATGGGCCTGCAAGGCAAAGCATAGCAACCCATTCTATTATTCTTCATATTAATATTTATTATTTATATATCTTATCTTAAGAACCCCCACACATATTATATTACTGGAAAGATCTTGATCATAGGTAATGTGCTATTTATCCAATGTAACATTTGGTGTAACCGTGGCAACCTAATTGGAGAACGAAGTGGAAAACGGGCCACTTTACAAGGAACCCCCCTTCAGCCGATATGTAGACATTTATATAGACTGTCCATCGTGTTTCGACGAAGACACATGAGGAGGTTCAGCTGGAACCCGTGTCTGGAGACAGGCTTCCTGATAGCCTATCTCCCTAGTTGTTTCAGTTGCCTCCATTCCTGCATAAAATATTTCCCGCCATACATAGCGGTCCAGAGCCATTTGTTCCCAGTTGCTTGGCTTGATCTTCATCGCCTACAAGTACCTTTTGATGCAGTCTTTGTAACAGAGTCTAACCACCCTACAGCCGCTTCCCAAATCCTAGTTCACTGTAGAGAGTTAGCTGCCGTAGGCGTGAGTTGTCCAGACGACAAACATGTCCCGTCCACCGCTATGAGAGCTTCTACTCTTGGCATGTTTGCCATTTTAAGAACTTCAGTATTGGGGATTTTGTCTTACCACTTAATATGCATCAGGCGCCTGATGTCTGAAGATTCCCTAGACGCGAGCATCTTACTCCAGCCACACATGCGTAGATCTCGACAAACAACTTCCAGCCCCTGAGGCCTGTTGCTTTCATCTTCACTATGTTCCCATCGGGCTTACTCTTGCTCCTCAAATTGCCTGCGCTGAATTATAGTGCCATTCTGCTGTCACGCACCAAACAGGAAGACTCTCTGGGTTAGCTAATACCTTCGTCCATGAGGCCTAAGCAATACAATGGAGGCAATAGCCGACTGCCCCGCCATAGCATCCTAACTTTGCTAGGTATTGCCAAATGTTGGTTCTAGAAGAGAACTCATTCGCCAGTCAAAGGAGGCATTGCTGTCCAGGGTTGCCTAAAATATGTAGTGCACAACTGCAATCCACCGGCCAGATGCCACCGGTTTCACGGTATCCCTGACATGGGGAGCTGAGGGGTATAGGAGGACTTGCTCAAGGTCCTACCCCAATCTAGTGGAGGGAAGTAGTCCATTTAATTCTCCATTGATAAGCTGTGATTAAAAGATCGGTCTTACCCCTTCAACTCATACCGTGCATATATCATGCAAGCAAACTGCACGGATAAAACGCCAAGCCAGAGGTAAGCAATAGGCAGACTCATTAAAAATGTTTCTAGTTTCATCTGAAATTCACCTCTATAAATGACACAAAACATAATAAGCTTTATCTTACCCTATGCAAGGCAGATACCGTTTGGAAGGATGAACCTTTCTTCTTGCTACCTCCTTTACCCTTACTGGCAGAATCGTGCGCTACATAAGATACTATGTGTTAGACTGATCATTAATGACAGAGGTGATACAGTTCAACAAACACAAGTACAACTCTTATTAATCTCTATGATGCTAACCAAGTAAAAAACAAACCTGAGTCAGCTCCAGCGTAATTTGCAAAGAGGAAAGCCAGTAGTTTAAGAGTAGACTTCTGGTAAAGTCCAACTACGGTCTCATTCAGAGGGTCCTTGTTCTTCACCAGCCAGTTGTTGATGTTGTAGTCAACAGTTCCGGCGTAGTGGATCAGGGCAAAATGGGCTTCTGGTTTCCCTTTGACAATTCTGGGCTTCTGGAAGTTACTGGATTTCCCCAGGTGGTTGTCATATAGCTTAGCTTTAAAGGTGGCATCGCTGGCTTTGGGGAACATGCACTCCTCTTCAAGGATGGACATGATACCCATGGGCTGAGGAGAACACAATATGAGTTATTTGAATTCTACCGTCAATGGTAGCCTCACACAAAAGAGTCTTACCTTTTCAATCAGGTCGATACACGCCTGCAAGTCCATACCGAAATCTATGAAAGTCCATTCAATGCCCTCTTTCTTGTACTCTTCCTGCTCCAGCACAAACATGTGATGGTTGAAAAACTGTTGCAGCTTTTCATTGGTGAAGTTGATGCACAGCTGCTCAAAGGTGTTGAACTGTAATGACAGAGGCCGATCAACCTAATTTCTTTCAAACAAACCTACTCAAATGTTTTTAGATATATTACAGTGGAATCTAGGTTTGCATAAGGAATCTGTTCCAGAAGGTCCGTCTCAAACCAAAACATACTCCATCCATCCATTTTCTTCAATTTTGGGTCGCGGGAGCAGCAGTCTCAATAGGGAAGCCCAGACTTCCTGGTCTCCGGCCACCTCATTCCAGTTCCACCATGGAGGACACCATTCCCAGGCCAGCTCACCCTCACACCTCACAAGGGAGGCAAGCGGAAAGCATCCGGACTAGATGCCTGTGCCACCTCAACTGGCTCCTCTCCTCCATGTGAAGGAGCAGCGACCCTACTCTGAGCCCCTCCCGGATGACTGAGCTCCTCACCCTATCTCTTAGGTTGAGTCTAGCCACTCTATGGAGGAAACTCATTTCGGCCGCTTGTATCTGCCATCTCGTTCTTTCAGTCACGACCCAAAGCTTATGATCATAGGTGAGGGTGGGAACATAGATCGGCCAGTAAATTAAGAGCTTTGCCTTCATGCTCAGCTTTCTCCTCACCGCGACGGTCCGGTACAGCGACCGCATTACTGCAGATGCTGCAGTGATCCACCTGTTGACCTCACGCTCCAACCTTCCCTCACTCATGAACAAGACCCCAAGATACTTGAACTGCCCCACCTTCATCAGGCTGTGACCTTCAGTGTTTATTGGGGCAGTTTGCAGCTGAGTGTAAAGCTTCTAAATCCGAGACCATGGTTCATCCAAGATAATCCGGAAAATGTACGTGAACTGAGGCAAAATTTGGCCGTACATTTTTGACGTACATCAAAAAACACGCTAACCGGGGTTTATGGTAACCAAGGTTCCACTGTATTGTATTATTCACACTATAACTCACGTCAAAGATCTCAAATCCAGCAATATCCAGAACGCCAATAAAGTATTGGCGAGCCTGCTTGGTGTCAAGAGACTGGTTAATTCTCATCACCATCCAGAGAAACATCTTCTCATATACTGCCTTAGACAATGCACCAACCGCATAGTACACCTGAAAAACCATTGAGCACATTTTTTTATTTGTATTTTGGACCTAAACCATTTTAACCACTTCTTTACCTGGGCGACATTTTGTCCCTTGGTGACCCATTCGTTTCCCACTTTAACTCTTGGATGACAGAGACCTTTGATGAGGTCAGCAGAGTTCAGGCCCATCAGATAAGCAACTTTATCAGCATCTGTGACAGAGAAACATCATTTATTCATTGTGGTTATCAAAATAGTGAATAGTGCCTCACGCTAGTACAGTACCATACTATTCTGCATGTTTTCATCAGGGCTGTCAAAAATAGCACGTCATTTATGTGACAATCATTTGCGTAAGGAACACATGCCACATGCACATTATTGAAGCCGCACCTACCCGTTATGACGACAGACGGAGGCAGGTGCGGTGTTCCCACAGATCTACACACTTTTCTGTTGGACTCTTTTTTTGTACCTTATTCCTACCCTTACACATTAACAGCAGCGCTCAATTCCAACATTGTATCTCTCCAACTCGCAAACAGGTCTTTCCATCCTCCTCAGAGCAACACTTCCTCATTCTCCACCACACTACTACAAGGTGCATTCATGGATAGTCCGTAATTCCGGTGCATAAGTGGCCACTTTTTTCTCACATTTTGAGCCCTGTGGCTTGTACAGTAATACGGCTAATTTATGGCTAAAAACTACATTTATGATGCTTAAAGTGCAGCTTCAAGAAGTAGTGACGTAGAAGCAAATATCACATTTTGAAGTCTTATGCAGCAATCTCTGACCCATCTTAAGTAAGCTTGATCAAATGTAGAATTACTAAACCTTCTGTTTGGACTGCTCAGACTGTCCATTATCACCAACGGGTTTCCAAAGGCGAGACTACTGTGTCATGAAGAGTTATAGTTTAAGCTCAATGGCTAATGGCTCAGGACAAAAAAGACACAAAGAGCAACAACGAAAGAGAGCGAGAGACTGACAAAGTGTGTGACAAAGGAATTATGAGGCTGTTCAACTGTGATGCTGAAGAAAATGACTTTAGTGGTTTTAGTTCCTAGGCGGAGGAGGAGGACGGCGACTGTTTAACTTGCCATGTTACATGCACTTTTTGTAAAAAAACATTGATTTAGTCAAAATCTTTCTGTGTAACATCTTTCTGTGTACGAACTATCCCATCTTACGGCATGGACACCTGCGCTTATAGACAGGTGTGGCCTATATATGTACAAATCTTTTTTTCTCTGTAAATTTAGTGGGTGCGGCTTACATTCCAGTGCCCTCGATAGTCCGGAAATGACGGCACTTCAAGTTCATTCAAGCAATCTTCTATTTTCCACACAATTCAAGAGCAATGGCTAAGATAGCCCAATTGAATTGTGTAAATGGTTGTAAATGGTGATTAATATGATTAATTAATTTGAAAACTGAAGCGCATGATGAAAATGTATGAAAATGTTCATCAATTCTAATCATTTGACAGCGCTAGCTTTAGTACTAGTAGCTATGGTTTAAAAATGAAATGCCTTCAGTGCCATCGGCCTCTGCCTGCTCTTCTCGCTGCTTCTGCTTAAACTTCATGTTGCCATGGTGCATGATGGCGCCGGTCAGCTTATAAATGCTGTTCTTTTCTTCTTGGGTGAAGCCCAGCACGTCAAAGGCATCCTGAAAAATCAACAATAAATAAAAAGTCAGGCACTTCTCCATTTTCAAAAATGTAAATCATCTCACATCAGTGGCCATGAGCTCCTCAGAGTCATTGATGGAGCTGACAGTTGTCTCTCCTTGGGAGATGAAGGCATAGTCGTAGGGGTTGTTGGTGATGAGCAGCATTTCTAAAATGATATTACACAAAAAACAAAGTAGGAATGAATAATCTGTCAAAGCTTCCAGTTATTGCCTGTGCGTTGTTACCTACCCAGAAGTTCGGGCTTTGCCTGAGACAAGATCTGGTAGAAAATGTGATAGTCCCTCTCAGCTTTGAGCTGGTAGGTCACACGAGACTTTTCCAAAAGGTCTGGTATATAATTTGATTTTTATTACAAGACAGTAATTGGTTGCTTGGCAGTTATAGTGTAACCTTGGTTAGCGTATGCATCGCTTAGTGTGTTTTTTGGTTTACTTTGAAAATGTACACCAAGATTTAGCTTCAGTCCACTTACATAGCGTTATTAACACCGTGTACTGTGTCAGTCTATCTATGTTGTTAATAAAAGTTTATTTGGTTAGAGTAAGTTTTGGTTAGAGTCAGATCTTCTGCAATGGATTAATGATGCTAACCAAGGTTCCATGTATTTAGAATTATTAAAAATGTTATACTTACACGTTTCAATATCAGCAGAAGCTAACTTTCCTCTGTTGTCAAAATGAATTCGGATGAATTTACCCTACTTGCAAAAGAACCAGAATCAATTTGTTTGACTTCCGTTGAGAAACTGCTATGCAAAAGCACACAAACGCTCACAAATCTGGATGAGTTGTCATTTCTGATGGTCTTGGCATTACCAAAAGCTTCCAGGGCAGGGTTAGCCTGGATGATTTGATCCTCCAAAGTACCCTGACACAAACATATTCATGTTAGAGTCAATTCTCAAGTCAAATCAAATGTTCTTCACCCTTGAAAATACATTTTGTAACACGCCTCTGAGTATTCTCATTCATCTAGGTCATTGTATTCTCAGGGCATTCTATCGATGGCAACTGGACTGTTCAGTTTGTCTTAGAAGACATTTTGTCCTCTCATTCGAGCAGTCTTTATCAGTTCAAAAACTAGGTGGGACACACACGTCAGTTAAACTGAATAGGACAGCCCTAGTCTGAGAACTTGCTGCAAGATCCTATCAATTCATCCTCTAAAGGATGAAAGTTTTTGTCGCTTTTAGTTCGTTATCTTTAATGTTTCCAAATAGCTCAATTTTAACAGTTTAATGTACCAGGAAGAATGATACACAGCTGCGGGGACTCGTCTTCTACACGGGTGCAGGAGCAAGTCCGAGGCACTTCTGGTCCGATGTCCTTTTACCTAGCTTAGCCCCCCCTCGCAGAGGCGGGGAGGCCAACCTGTCGTATGTCTCTATGTGTGACCCAGTGGTCTTAGCTGGTCAGAGCCGGTCAATAGTGAGTGTGCCAAAGGGTGGGATAAAGGCCAAGTGAAAAGATACAGCAATTAAATACGTCTGCTCTGGTCACGCTATCTAACATGTGCCAAGAGAAGCCAATATGTAACTATCTCTAACAAGGAGGAGGCAGATCCAGACAGGAATGGTTGGCTCTTTAGTGGTGTCAAATGATGATGGTTGGGATAAAATGGAGTGGGCCTCTGCCAGCCACCGTGACCATCATTGCTAACGAACATGATACCACCCAAACGACCATCGTTGGTGGGCAGACAACCCCATTCCACTGTATCTTAACCATCATCATTTGACGCCACTAAAGAGCAAACTATTCCTGTCTGGACCTGCCTCCTTCTTTAGAGGATGAATAGACTGGATCTTGCACCAAGCTCTCAGACTAGAGCTGTCCTATCTAGTCTGACTGGTGTGTGTCCCACCTAGTCTTTGAGCATGAACTGATGAAGCCTGCTCGGATGAGAGTCCAAATGTCTTCTAAAACTCTTGAATCTTCTAAGACAACCTGAACAGTCCAGTTGCCATTGATTGAATGCCCTAAGAATTTTGTAACATAAACCTTCTTTTCGATGGCTGGGTCTTTCTTTCCAGCACTTGGAACTGCAGCAATGCTGGCAAAGTACTGAATAACTCTTTTGGTGTTGACAGTCTTTCCAGCACCAGATTCTCCGCTGAGTAGAAGAGACAACACGTGTTTAGAAAAAGATCTATACTGCTTTAATACTCGAGAAGTGTGCTTTTTCTACGTTTCTTACGTGATGAGAATCGACTGGTTTTCTCTATCTGCAAGTCAAAGAAATGTCTTTGAAGTTTTACATGAGAACTAAGATTT
Source organism: Dunckerocampus dactyliophorus (assembly GCF_027744805.1). NCBI lineage: Eukaryota > Metazoa > Chordata > Actinopteri > Syngnathiformes > Syngnathidae > Dunckerocampus > Dunckerocampus dactyliophorus. The sequence continues at coordinate 50,898,245 of NC_072820.1, forward strand.
GAAATAGGACAATAACAAGATTTGGTACCTGCCAGCATGTACTGGTAGGCGTTGTCAGAGATGGAGAAGATGTGAGGGGGAGCTTCACTCCTCTTCTTTCCCCTGTAGGCCACCACCACCTCCTGGTTGTAGACTGGCAGCCACTTGTAGGGGTTGACAGTGACACAGAACAGCCCGGAGTACGTCTGCCACAGTAAAAATGAAAATTCTGAGTCATCATCATGAATAAAATTACAGGCTAAAATAATTGCCCTACATAGATCATCCATGCGGCGTAACGCTCTTTGAGGTTAAACAGCACAGCAGGCTCATGGAGGAAGGTGAACATGGCCATGTCTTCAATTTTATCAAACTTCGGTGGGTTCTGAGGGTGCACGTCACACTCCTTTACCGTCACCGTCTGTAGAAAGAAAACGATAGATAATAGATAGATACAGTGTATCTACTGCATCATACATGCATATACATAACGACTAAGTCAGAATGTACCTTTCCAAACTCAGTCTCAGCTGTGATCTTGTCACCGTCTCGATTAGTTATAGATGCCTTTACGAACTCAACCTCAGGGTCAGGAACAAAACATTCCTTCTTCATGTCAAATGGACGCGTTTGAGCCTCCAAGCGCTCTTTATCGGACTTTCTCAAAAAAGGAGCCGCCGGCCCAAACTCTTTCATGGCAGCGTCACCCATTTTGACCCTGTTTTAAGATACACAAATCCATAAATATCACAGGATTATTTTCCATATGTGCACTCGCCCTCCAGAAATATTGGAACAGTGAGGCAAATTTCTTTATTTTTGCTGTAGACTGAAAACCAAAGATGATAATGAGACCAGATGGCAACATTTCAGCTTTTATCTCCTTCAAATTGGGTAGGATATAGGTTTTGCCTGTGTATACTGCATTTAGAGGTGAACACAACATAAAAAACATGAGAGCTGTCTATATTAATCTGAGTGAAGATGGAAAAGCAATCAAAAGGATTGCACAAACATTGCTCATAGCCGCTACAACCATCCACAGTGTCTTAAAGAAGAAAGAAACCACTGGTTTCAGTAACTCAGTAACACACGTCCAACAGGTAGACCGAGGAAAACATCAGCAGTTGAAGACAAAAACACTGTGAGAGCTGTAAAGTAGGGCTGCAACTAACCATTATTTTCTTAGTGGGTTAATCTGAAGCTTTTTGTTTGGACAAATGGAGTAATGTGTGCCCTAGACGGACCGAATCAATATGAAGCAAACTCAGTTAGTGGTTTGGGCCGCATCATATCAGAAAAGACACAAAAATGTCCTTCACTGTTTTGCAAAGTCAAAGCTGATGTGTGTGAATATCTTGTTTGACCTAAAACACAAACATAATAGCTCTGCTTTCATGGATGACTAAGAGCATTAAAAAAAAATCACATTTGAGAGTCTGAAATCAGAGGGTAGTTTATTTTTTACATCAAAAAACGATTATGGAATTCCAAAATTTGTTGTTGATTAATTTTATAATCAGTCGATTATTGATGCATCTTTAATGATTCATCTACTGGAAAGAAAGAGCCAAAGGGGATGTCCACACGGAAATGTTTTCAGGTCAAACTGGCAAAGTATTTTATTGCTTCAGGCTCCGGTCCACACGCAAATGGCGATCCGGGTGCCCTGAAAGGGTATTTTTTTTTAACGGGCTCCAGAGTGGGAAAATCTAGAATAGATAATAATCATCCTGTCATCCTTGACAGCACACTTTTATTCAAATCCCACATTAAGAATATTTCACGCACAGCCTTCCTCCATCTTCACAACATCTCCTGACTCCGACCTTCTCTCTCTCCCAGCACAATTCTCATGAATGCTTCAGTCACCTCTCACCTTATTACTGTAATGCCCTTTTTACTGGTCTTCCACAGAAACTCACCCATCAACTTCAGTTTATTCAAAACTGCGCTGCCAGAATTATTACCAACACCAAATATTCTGACCACATCACACCCGTTCTCTCTAATCTCCACTGGCTTCCTGTCCGACAAGGCATTCTATAGAAACTCCTCCTCATAACCTTCAAAGCGCTCTATAACCTGGCTCCCTCATACTTGCATGACTTGATCTCCCCCCACGTCCTGTCCTGCTCACTACTTTCATCATCCGCTGCCCTGTTCGCCACGCCTCGTTTTAAGATGACTACTTTCAGTGCTCGGGCTTTCAGCTGCCAGACTCTGGAATGCTTTTCCACTACACGCCCGTCTACTACACGCCCGTCTACTGGACTAAGGTGATATTGGGTGTTTTGAAAGGCGCCAACAAATAAAATGTGTTAATATTACTAAATCCCACAGTTATAGGAAGTAGATACTGTAGATAGCCAGCTAGCTGGTAGCTAGCTAGCTAGCTAGCTAGATAGATAGATAGATAGATAGATAGATAGACAGACAGACAGACAGACAGACAGACAGACAGACAGACAGACAGACAGACAGACAGACAGACAGACAGACAGATAGATAGACAGATAGATAGATAGATAGATAGATAGATAGATAGATAGATAGATAGAAAGACACAGACAGACAGACAGACAGATAGGAGTACGACAGTGATAGTAATCTGCCACTGAAACTGCTCTTCTGTGGGGAGATGATGATCATTGGATGATGCTGGTTGTCCATGATTGAAAAAGGACCCTCCTCAGTGTCCTTTGCTAAAAAGTAATAACGTTTGGACCAATCAGCTCCAGGGAGTTGGTACATTCCTTTACCTGATAAATGTTGGCAGCCGAGAAGTGAATGTTTTTAGTCTACAGCTACTGATTGTTCCAGTACTGGAATGGAAGGCACTGTACATGACAGTAAGTAAAATCAAACGGTCCTTGTCGTAGTGGATTTTTTATTTGTATATCTTAAGCAGTTAGTGAGGTGCACTAATCCTCTTATCACATAGCATTTCCTTAAATATCACTTAATATCATTCCACAAAGTAAAGTTTTAACCCAAAACACTCAATAGACTACCAAGGAGATCAAGGTCTATGTACCTGATGACCATAGCAAAACAAAAAACCAAGCAAGAAATGAAGACTTACTAAACTTCACTCATTCTCTGCTTACCTGTCAACTCTGAGCACTTCAATTAAACCACGCGAGTATGCACGGACCTTACCCCTGCCCTCCCTGCATTAATAAAGCTTGCTTATCAGCCAAATATGGCATGAAATTTTAGATAAAGGTTGCACAATATAAAAAGCTTTCTTTTAATTGGACCGGATGCACGGCTGCTATTGGCCGCTTTCATCATGCGTCCAGCCGTAGAGGGAGGGGAGGGTGACAAGTGAGTTGGCTGACACATGCCAGGTTTTACATGCGCATGCACTGTGTAGTCCATTCAAAGAGCAAATGGGCGTTCACCTGCTGCCTTAACATTGCAACTCAGCTTAAGTGATGCCTTTGATATGACAAATAAACTCACCTTTATAAAGCAAGTTTATGAAGTAAAATGTCTCCTGTGTCATAGCCTGTAGTGATAGCCACTGAGCTAACTAGTTAGTGTATAATTGCTTGTTTATATGTAAGGGGTGTCACAAGACAAACAACTCATGAGACAAGATAAGACTTTATCATCAACTCATTCAAACCCAGCTGTTTTTCAAAAGACAACCCCTTCAGTAGCAGCCATTTAAGGCCATTTGGACTGATCTTTCAAGGCACACAGAATATTGTGTTCTATGGTTATATAAACATGGAACCTACCAAAAGAAACATTAGACTCCCGTCTTTCGTTAGAAAAAAAAGTTTGTTTCTACCTTTTTTCTACCTTCTACCTTCTTTAGTAATCACCAATAGAACATAGGTAAGTTTCAGGAAAATATCAGTTCCCAACTAAAAATGGAGAAAGCATAACTTTCACTTTAACACTAATTTTTTGCTTTTGTGACAGTTCAAATATCTAAACAACTATACCAACATAAAAGTTGTTTTACATTCAAATAACAATTTATTTACAAATATGACACCATGATCTTACGTTCAAACAAAGAACACCAACAGAGATGAGTTAAGATGTTAAATCTTATGGGCATCACATACAAAGACAGAATTTGAAACGAGGACATCAGAAATTTTATAACACATCACATAGGAGAATGTGACGCTCTCTTAACCAGCATAAAGAAACGAAAACTCAAATGGTACGGGCACATCACGACATCAGATGGACTTATGAAAACCATACTGCAAGGAAACGTCAAAGGAAAGAGGAAGCGAGGTCGGCCAAGTAAGAGATGGGTAGACAACATCAAAGAATGGACCGGGATGACATTTGCTGAGTCTCAGCAAATGGCACACAACCGACAAGAGTGCAAGAAATTGGTGGACCACTGCAAGAGTGGCGCTTCTACGACACCGTAAGGCGCTGTGGGAAAGAAGAAGAAGATAACACCATGAACTACAATTTTTCACATTTGTAACTGAACTATGTGTGTGCATGTGTGTGCACACATGTGCGTGTGTGTGTGCGTGTGCATGGGTTACAATTTCTCTACAATACGTAATCTCCTGCACACTACACTCCTCCACGTTCTCTCACTTCCTCCTTCCTGTCATGTGTGATTCCTCCACTGGAATGATCCCTGCCGAGCTCTTATCAAATGGACTTCTGCCACCTTGTGGCTGTTTTTATGGCTTAAACGAGCTCTGAAATGATAATGCATCAGTGGAGAGGTGCATCACCACCTCTTTTTGCCTCTCGTGCAAAGAAAAGGTAAAAGACAACAAAAACAAAAACGTTGTTGGGATCAGGCATTCGGATTATACAAACGGATAAATACGTCTTTGGTATTGAATTAACTTTTTTTTTTTTAATTTACCGAGTTACAAAACCATTTATTACCCCACAAATTGATGCTAAATAATATTATTGTCTACATTTTTCCGGACCAATTAAACCACTGTTATGATCATGTATTATAATAATAATAATAGATGGTTTATCCTAATAATGCAATTTCTTTAATATGTCATCTTCACTCTGGAAAGTTGTGGGATTGGCGTTTGTGGCATGTGTTTTCTCACAGGCAATTTGTACTGTCTGGTATTATTATCTTATTTTGTTTCTGCAATGAGTTCCACAGATGGCCCCTGCGCCACATTTTGGACACCCATGTGTGTTTTGCCAGCAAGACGAGGTGCTGCTAGCCAAAGGAGTAGGTCTGTCTGTTTCTGTCGGGTTGCATTGTGGAGGATTTAGAGCTTCCAGACTGCACAAGCAGAGGTGGACATCCTGCGCGGCAGATACTTTGGGGCTTATCCGAGGTCAGGTCGCGGGGGCAGCAGGCTAAGCAGGGAAGCCCAGACTTCCCTACTTCCCAACTTCGTCCAGCTCCTCTCAGCGGATCCCGAGGCATTCCCAGGCCAGTTGAGAGACCTAGTCTCCCTTGATGATTAAAATAATGACAAGCCGACATCATATCTGAATATTTCGAGTGTCATGACTCACCCCAGTCAACATTCTCCTGATATTTTGTTGTCTTACTCTCCAAAATTAATCGTAGATGTAATTCCACTTTGTCGTAAGTCTTGAAGAACCTTGGGAAGCGGAAGACGACGGACTTATGTGCATGCGTTCTTTCTTCTTCTGTGGTTTGGTGTGTCACGTGGTTCCGTCTGAATGTCTGTTTACAGAGCCACACGTAGATGTGCCTCGTGTATGACATCCTTTTCACCCCAGTCATGCGGTCCCGTCTGGATGCAACTATGTACTAATTCCGCACAGTGGGGATGCAAATTTTTTTCAACTCGTCAAAAAAGGTAGTATGGGTCAATGGCATAAACATCACTTTGTAGATGTCACATGGCATCAGTCAGCTGACATGAAGCCCCCCTCCTGATTCGCTCTTGCTCCCCTGCGGCGAAGATGAAGCGGTGAACAGACATCTCAAGCTACACACGGAGATGCAACTTTATCAATCTGATTAGGGATAAACTAAGTGAGCGGTAAGAAGCCTACAGGATATCTATAACAAACGTTATCTGTTCAATTGTAGCGGCTCGTTATGGAGACAAAAAGTAAATTGTTTGATGCCTTTGCATCGTGTCATGAACTCCACTACAGAAATCTGTGTTTTCTACACGTCCACTTCTTAAAGTATTATTTAATGATGAATTGGGAAATGAAAGCTTTTTCATATGTTGCCTTGACTTCGGCTACATTGTCTTTTGCATCATCATTTTCATTTCTTCTGTCTCTGTAATGTTTGATAGTAAATGCTAGCCGGACGTAATTTCATGAAGTGTGAATGCTACGACAATCACTCAGGTTATGTACACAACTGTTGAGGAATTATGTGTAATTATCTTTATTGCCATACTCATTCAAATTGTGAATTATTTGTGGCTGATATCAACTACTCGGATGACCTGTAAGCTTGGAAAGTGTGAATGTGAAATACTAATCATTCATATTTAGCATATATGTTTTATTGTCAGAGCTATATCATGTGGACTTGTAAGTTGCATGCTGAGTAAGGGTGTGCACCTCTTATATACGTGGACAATGACTTGGACATTTTCAAAGTAGCTCGCAGGCTGACAAAGCATGAGCACCCCTTGTTTTACTTCATCTGCTTCATTTGCTTTGCAAAGCACGTGACTTAAGGAAGCTTGTAGCGCCAACTGCAACATCTACAAGTTAAATGGAGGAGCGGCCGAAGCCAAAGTACTATTTGTCAAAGACATCAAGGAAGTGGACAAATAGTGGCGATGACGTCATGTGACAGCTGGAACTAGAAGTCAACATCCTCAATGTTTTGTATTCCACTTGAATCTTTACTTGCTTTGCTCTGCTTCTTCCTACTCCTTTCCAGACATGTTGAATTGTGCAAATGTAAGCGCGTCTGAAACATAGAAACCATACCAGACCATAATCCCCTGCAAGTGTTGGAGCATTCAGCCCCAGGACTCACCAAAAGTGGCTGCAACATATTTGTGGAGCACTTGTGGGACTGGAAGGTAGCGACTGTTGTTGAGTGAGGGCTAAGGTCACGGGTGTACTCGACTCACACAAGTACTGAACCGCATGAGCGCTGCGCCCTTTGTCTCACTGTGTCGTCATGGCATTGTTCCCTTTCCTTTGGCCTTGGCGACAAAGATAACCCTGTGAAATTCTTGTCTGGATTGTTTCTTCCTGATGGAGAAGGGCAGCCACTGTCAGCCCTCGTGATGGATGAGGGTCAACAGGTGCATTGCGTTCAGGGAATACATGGAACATACCTGATTAGTTCTTCCATTTCATTGATCCTGCTTTCCCTTTATGTGATGAAATAACTTTAGTTTGGACAGACCAACTAACCAGTCTCCTTGCTAAGTTCATTCTTCCTTCACCTTTGAAACATACTGAACTGTAGTGCAGCATGCACAGCAGCATGCAACTGTACGGCAGGGGGGTCCAAATGTTTTCTAGCGAGGGCCACATAGTCAAGAATGAAATTATTCAATTTTGCCACTTTGGATATTTCGTAGTAGATATGATAAGAAGTTATATCAATTCCAATAAAAAATGAAGGTGAAAAAGACTTACTTTATTGTCAACTTCACTCTTATTTTTTTTTACATTGTCCAAGTATGTTCTTTTTTTAATATTGTGACTTTCTCCTATAATATGATGATTTTATTCCCATAAGATTATAACTTTTCCACCAACCTAATTTTCCAAAAATAATTATTTTGTCACGTTAATTTTATGCATTTATTTATTTTTGTTAATTTTATTTGTTTTTATATTTCAACTCTACAAAGTTAATTAAAATTGATTTATTCTCATAAAATTCAACTTTTTTTGTTGTTAAAATACAACTTTTTTCTCATAATATTTTGACTTCATTGTCGTAAAATCACAGCCGTTTTGTCCATTTCTGCTGCAACTATTTCACCTTGCTTCTTGTAAATATTCTTTTCGTAATATTATTCATTCATTTCCATAATATTTCGACTTTTTCCACAACCTAATTTTGTAAAACTTTGTTTTGCTTGTTTCTCATAGTTTTATGAGTGAATTTTTTTTCTTTTAATATTTCAACTATATGGAATCACTAAAATGATGTGATATTTTATGATGATATTTTTTCTCATAATATAACCAGTTTATTCTCTGAAAATTACAGCTTTTTTCTTGTTGGAGCATTTTTCTTTTAATATTTTGACTTTTTTCTCATAAAATTTCAGCTTTTTCCCATTTTTGCTGTTTTCTTTTCATAATATTGCATCTTTATTCAAATTATATTTTGACTCGATTCCCATAACATTATAACTCTTTCCACAAGCTGATTTTGCCAAAAATTGCAACTTTATTTGTTGTTTTCTTTGTGTCTAATTTTTGCTGTTGTTGTATTTTTATTTTATTTTTTCTTATATTTTTAGAATGTGCCACGGACCACACTTTGGACACCCCTGCTATCGGGCTGTAGGGATTCAAATGATATCCTACATTTTTTGACTAGTTTTCATTCTGTCTTCTCTGTTTTCATCTATGATATCACACCTTCCCGGCACTGATTCCCTTCTTGATGCTGTGTCAGAACAAAGCCAAACCACTTGTAGAATAAGCTCAAAGGTCATAATTATGTTCATATTCAATTATTTGTCAGCATATTTTGTTCTAAAATAGAGAGTATAATATATAAAATGTGGATGTACAGTGCCCCCCAGAAGAACGGAGAAGATAGCACCTTTTGTTTGAACCCATGTGAGCCAAAGTATTGGAACATGTGACTGACAGGTGTGTCTTGTTGCCAGGTGTGTCCTATTGCATTGTTTATTTCATCAATATGTAGCACTGAATGTTTCAGATTGGGTAAATAGGTTTTGCCTGTGCAGATTGCATTTAGAGATGAAAACAACATGGAAAGCAGAAACCTGTCTATGGATGAAAACAAGCGGTTGTTTTGTGGGTGCTATCTTGTTCACCTTAGAACAGAAATAGCCAATTCACTGATTATTGGCCTCTTCTAAGATTGCCCTTAGCAACACATGAAATTAGGATTAACTGTTGATAACAATCACCACAATTCCCAAATATAATGATACATTTTAATTTAATTTTGGAGGTCTTTTTCATGAAATAAGTATTTCTCATATTTAAATTAAAGTAATGGTAATGGGATACTTAGTTTCAGCACATCACATGTTTACACTTGCACAGTTCAACACACAATCTGTTACTGGTGGTTGTTGCTTCCGGTGTTTACTGCCAGTTTTCCCAACGATGAAAATGTTTTACAATACAGTTTTGATAGCTTGTTCAGTGACAGAGTAGATGAAAGATGTGTTACTTTGTCTGGCTAGGTGTCTGATTTACCGTTCCTTATTTTGGGAGTAGAATGTTTGCATGAATGCTTTTACGCCCTGATGATAGAAGCCTGTGTGTCTTCTTTGTCTCGAGCCACTCCAGCTGACAGCAACATCGGAATCTGCTTGATTAGTGCCTTCCCAAGGCATTGGAAATAAAATAGACAAAAGACAATTTGGTTTCTGTGGACAATCTTCATTGATAGAAAACTGCCAAGTTAGGTAGAAACGGATCGATGCAAAAGTCATTCGATGTTAATAATATAGTGAATAAATGACACAATAAACAGAAGAAAGTAGGCAGAACTTTGTACCGTAATGAATAATACATTGTATAACGCTGTAGTAAACAATGAATGACAATAACAAAGCAACACAAATATCAAACTGTCATCACATGATGTAGTGAATGGCTGATTACTGAGTATAAGCCAGATAAAAACTAGGGCTGCCAATCGATTAAAATATTTAATCGTGATTAATCAGATTTTGTCCGTAGTTAACTCCTAATTAATTTTCAGATAGAAAGAAGTTTTTCTCAATAATGAGTAGGGATGTAAATCTCTTTGTGGTGAAGGATTTGATAAACGGAATAAGATCTGATTAAAAAAACGATATATTTTAAAAACACAACGATTCCATACAGTGTGCAAAGGATACGATTTGATTCAATCCAATGGTTCCATTTGTTGATGTAGACATGAATTTTATCTTACATGATAAAACAAAGAAGCCAATTGTATAAAAGTTACAGTATTTTCAAATTTGTAAAAGAGCACATCATGTCCCCAAACATGCTGGAAGGCAGGGGTCCCCGACCACTATTTTATTACAAAAATAATATACAGGTAGAAATGCATGTTTAATGCAACTTGTCCCACTTTATTGGCAGGTCCATGAATGCACCATGTAACTTTGTCCCACGCTGCACAGATAGACTACTATACTGTATTTTTACTCTTTTTCTTTGACCTCATATTTGCTCCCAAATGCTGATACTATATGGGAATGCATGAAGGTAAGATTTGATGACCTTACTGGGTGCTAATGTGGATATTTGTTCTGTGGTACTGGTGGATGGTGGCTTCGTATCCATTTAGTGGATTTAATTCGATGTTGTCCGTTTCTTATTTTTACACAATACGTCATAAATAGCATCAATTAGACCCTAAAAAGGGAAAAAGCGGTATAGAAAATGGATGGATGGATGGATGGATGTTTTGCTGATGTGTTTCCCGGTGACTAGCTAGCGTGCTGCTAATGCAAGTTACATCCATTCTGGTATTCAGCCATGGTCACACTGTCAAAGCCCCCAAATAATCTTTGGCTATGCCTGATGGTAAATAGCTCACAACCCAAATTTTAGCTCGTAGTTCAAAGCAAAAAAATCAGCCGAGAGACGGCTGACATCTAAAAAAACACTCGTTAGTTGGGACACTCGTATACCAAGGTACCACTGTATAAATGACAATAAAAAATACCAACAGTGCTCCAGTACCTTCTTGCCTCTCTCTGGCAGGTGACAACTCAACTGACAGCAACAGTAGATACACCTGACTTTGGTCTTGTTGTGAGAGACATCTGCCAGGGCTTTAAAGCTACATTTACCAGTCAAAACACCCTTTCCTTTCTCCATTTGTCATCAATATTTGTTCCTGCTTGTGGCTCCACATCCACCGCTGCATTAACGTGCGCATGTTAATCACATGTCAAAAACATGTCCGTTAACGTGTTGTTAACTTGTTAACTTTGACAGCCCTAAAACTAATCCATTGTAAAATGACTTGACGGTGATATCAAACACTGCGGCTGAGTGGAGGTGTAGTGTGTACCGTGTTAGCATGAAATAGACAACAACAATGCACATAGCATTACTGCACTTTTGCTTTATTCCACAGAAATGTTGGAGAGATTTGGGAGAAAGTAGAGATGATCCCAAAGGTCTTGCTTGGCTGTCTGCCAGATTCACTCCTCATCCAGTCCTTTCTGTAAAGAACAGTAACGGGACAATAGTTAGATGATTTAGGGAGAGCAGACTTTTGTGCTTTTACAAGGAGTGACCGAACACAAGACCACCTTATTTTCACGTGTATCCGCCGATCATCAGGCCATCCAAAAAGAGTCGGCATGGAGCACCATTGCAGGAAACATAAATGCCGTTTCTGTCATGTTTGCTGTTGCTCTGCTGCCGCCTATCTGCCATATGTTCACAGCGCACCTCAGCGGGCGAGGGGGGGGCCGGCTGAACACCCCTGTGACCAATCTGCATCAGCTAATCACTGAGGACTCTTAAGCCAGGCAGCGGCGACACACCAGTTGCCAGATTGTACTCCCTGACTCCTAGACTACCTGCTTCCTGTACCGCTTTGTCCGGCTCCCTGCTCCTTACCCCGCTCTCTGGCTCCCCGCTTACCTGTACCTGCTTGCTTTGTATTTATAATCTACTCCTGTAAGGTTTGCCTTCAGTGTATTTTTGTTCTTGCTAGTTTTTGTCCTAACAGCCTTTTGCTGTTAGCGTTTTTGGTTATTGATTCTTACCATTACTGGATTTTCCTTATTTGTACTTTGTGTTTGCTTCTTGGACTCTTTTTGTACATTAAATTTTCCTTTTTGTATTTTTCGCCTCCCTTGTCTGCATTTGGGATCCTAAAGCATTCGCGGTGTTCCACGGCCTCGCATGACAGAACAATCTGGCCAGACATGGACCTCGCAGACATGGAACAATTCCGAAAAGCCCTGTCACACCAAGGACACATGGTTGGAAGCCATGAGAAGTCACTCCAAGGGATCATGGAAGCCATTTCTGTTCTCTCCACCAACCTGGAAGCAGTAAATCAACGACTGGGATACTCCACTCCGATTCCGCCACCAGAGGTCGGTACACCCACTACTATGAGTGACTCCGCTAATGCCTCAGCTGCAAGCACACCTGCTGCTCATCAATCTCGTGAGCCTAGTATCCCTCACCCTCCTCGCTTCTCTGGTGACTCTGATTCCTGTAACCAGTTTTTACACCAATGCTCGTTAATTTTCGATCAACAACCTACATCTTACTCCTCTGATCAAGCTAAGGTAGCCTTCATAATGAGTTTGCTTGCTGGTAGAGCTGCCACTTGGGCCCTGGCCATAAGCACTTCGATGCCCGCCATTCGTACCTCATTACCACTATTTTTAGAGGAAATAAGAAAGGTGTTTCATCACCCTGTCCGGGGTTTAGAAGCCGCCAATCGTTTGTTGGACTTAAATCAAAGAGGACAATCTGTGGTTGATTTCTCCATTGACTTTTGTGTGCTCGCGGCAGAAAGCGGATATCCCGATACCGTGCTCCGTGGTATCTTCCGGAGGGCACTCAGCGCCCGCATTAAGGATGAGCTAATAGTCAAGGATAATATTACGTCTCTTCACGACTTGATAAATTTAGCGATTTGTTTGGATAACCGTGTAAAGGAAAGAATCAGGGACTATGCGGAGGAGGGATACCAGGGTCGAACGCCGATATTGCATCCAGCAACGGAGCGGAGGATTACTCATCCCATCAAACTAGACGACGAGACAACTAATACGGAGGTGCCGATGCAGCTGGGAAGACGACGACTAGCCGCTGAACAGAGAGCCCGTCGCCGTCGCCTGGACCTGTGCCTGTATTGCGGTAACCCTGGTCATCGGCTTCTTCAATGCCTCATCCGTCCAGTTCACCGCCAAGGATCGACCCCAGGAGCACCACCGGCACAACTATTGGTACCCAGTATCGACCCTCCTGTCGCCAGCAGCCAGTCCTCAGCTGGGATTTGTGAGCACTCCCAGGAAATAACCGACACAAGCAAGAAGGAGTCCCTGAGATGACTCCAGGTCAAGGGGCTTATTACAGGAGGGGGCAGAAATGTGACTGTAACCGCGCTAGTTGACTCTGGTGCAGATGACTGCTTTTTGGATACTTCCTTTGTTAAAGAACATAAAATCCAGATGATTAAGCTATCCTCTCCTAAGGAGGTTCTGTCCTTAGATGGACGTTTTCTAGCAGCTGTTACGCATCAGACCGAACCTCTTTCTCTACACTTGTCGGGTAATCACTCAGAGAACATTAGTTTTTATATCATGCCTTCCCAAGCAGCACCGCTAGTATTAGGGCTACCATGGCTTAAGCTCCACAATCCTGCCGTGGATTGGACTAAAATGAATATAGTCAACTGGAGTACGTTCTGCCACGCTAATTGTCTTAGGTCAGCCATTTCCGAGGTGTCCGTTAACCCACTTCCTGTAGAGGAGATCAATCTCACCAGTGTGCCTGAGGAATATCATTATTTGAAACAGGTATTTAGTAAGGACCGTAAGGACACTCCAACCTCATAGACCATATGATTGCTCGATAGAATTACTAGCCAACGTTTCTGGGCTGGAACAAAAGGCCCTTAAAGACTATATCTCTGCCTTGCTAGCTTCCGGTCTCATCCGACCTTCGTCCTCTCCTCTCGGAGCCGGATTCTTTTTTGTTGCCAAGAAAGACAAATCCTTGCGCCCCTGTATCGATTACCGTGGTCTGAACAGTATCACGGTGCGTAATAGTTATTCACTCCCCCTCATGGACTCTGCTTTTTCCGCTCTCCATTCGGCACGGATTTTTTCTACGCTTGACCTCCGTAACGCCTACCACTTAGTGCGCATTAAGGATGGAGACGAGTAGAAGACCGTGTTTAATACTCCGCTGGGGCACTTTGAGTACCTCGTCATGCCTTTCGGTCTTACTAACGCCACAGCGGTGTTTCAGAATCTTATAAACAACGTTCTAAGTGATATGATTAACCTGTTTTGTTTTGTATATCTTGATGATATTCTGATTTTTTCCAGGAATCTAAAAGAACACACTTCGCATGTCAAACTCGTTCTTCAATGCCTCCTTGAAAATAGGTCTGTGTAGGCTCTCAGTCGTACAGGAGTTGTCCATCGAGGGAAAGGCTTCTTGAGACGTCATCTGTACTTCTGTGAAGAAGGTGTCGGGTGTTTCGCTCCTCATCCGAAGAGCTTCGTCAGCGAACTAACAAGTGCTGGTAGCCTAGGCCTTAAATACAGTAAGAGTGGGCGGAATTGGTGTGCCAACACCCTCCTCCTATTGGTTCCTTACACTAAGCCTGGGCGGAGTTGTGGTCTAATCCTCTCCTGCCATTAGCACCTCCGATCAAAGGGAAGTGTCGCTCCCTGAGTTGGGTATGAACGACTCTGATACTGGCTCGTTAGCGTCTATTGTTCTGGCTCGGCCCTGGCTTCACCTCATTTGCAAGACTAAGAGCTGTGGGTTTTGGTCTCAGTAACCTGCTGAACACAGGGTCCAAATTAAACCTCAAACCACCGTTCCGATTCAATGATGGGTTCTGTTGTTTGACAAAAATAGCTTCCTTAACTCCTCTTTCAAACCATCTGTTTTCTTTGGCCAAAATCTTTACCTCGCTGTCCTCAAAAGAGTGATTGGTAGCTTTAAGGTGTAGATGTACTGCTGATTGAGGACCACTAGAATTGTCCCTGCGATGTTGATAAAGCCTTTTTTGGAGCATTTGCTTAGTTTCCCCAATGTAGTGCTCTTTGCATTCCTCATCTTTACAGTGGATGGAATAGACCACATTGCTCTGTTTTTGGTTTGGAGCCTTGTCTTTAGGATGCACTAGTTTTTGTCTCAGGGTATTTACTGGTTTGAAATAGGTAGGAATTTTGTGTTGCCATAAGATCCTCTGGAGTTTTTCGGAGACCCCAACTACATAAGGGACTACCACTCCTCTCCTTTTTGCTTCTGTGGGCTTTTGGGTTTCTTTCCCTACTCTCTTCTTTTGACATTTTTTTAAAAGCCCATCGTGGGTACCCACAGGTTGAGAGCGCTCTCTGGACATGTTGTGTTTCCTTTTTCCTTCCCTCAGCACTAGTTGGTATTTGTTCCGCTCTATGTTGGGATTTGAATATATATTTATCGATGGAGTATACAGTATTTTAGTTGTTTTGATGATAAATAATTGTTGGGATACTTTATTTGCACTACATTTTTTGGGATCAGGTTGCAAAATCCATCATGAGGGCGATTGCGCACTGAAAGTGCAAGCTTTGCTTGTGCGTAAGAGTCCTCCTGAAATAATCTGTTCTGCTTAATTTACTATAGTTTGTAATAGATATAAACATGTAACTGTTAATTGAGTGAGCTGTGCCCTTATGTGACAAAAGACAAATGACAAACGTGTGTGAACATATTCAAGCACTCTTTACCTTGGAGCCAACGTCACGGCTTTTAGCACGCATCTTGTTGACCTGAGATTCGGCAATGTCAGCTCTCTCTTCAGCTTCATCCAGCTCATGCTGGAGTTTACGGAACTTGCTAAGATGAGTATTGGCCTGCTCCTCCTGCAAGAATGAACAAATCCATACAGTACATCAGAATATTATAGTTTGTTCATATCCCGTACCTCCTTTAGGTAAGAACTTAACACAATTTAGTCTTCATCAAACCAGACGTACGTGTTTTATGAACCTATACTGAAAACAATGTACATCACCGAAACACAATTCACGTGAATGTTTTGGTAAACAAACACAATTTACTGTAGAGTTTCAATTGAAGGATGTATTTTCATAAACTGTCAACACATTTTAGTCTTCAACATGCCTAATGTACGTGTTTTTCAAACACTGAAGAGTCTGTCACCAACCTGTTACCAACAGCTACCGACACATTTTCGTAAACTTCAAAGGCAATTTAGAGACTTTGACAAACCTAGCGTGTGCCTTTTCATAAGCACACTTGAAGACAATTTCAAGTCAATCTAACGTATGTTTTACAAACAAGTAAAACAAATTGATGAAGCTAACATAAAAATCGGGTACATCCAAGCTATCGTAAACATCAAAGGTAATTTTGATATTTTGACAAACCTATCATATGCGTTTTGTGAGCATTGAAAACAATTAAAGTATTCAACAAATATAATGCATATGTCTTGCAAACATTTAAAATATTGGTTTTGATGAAGCCACCATAAATGCTACCAAAAGTTACTGGCCAGTATTCGTAAACATCTCAGGCAATTTGACAAACAAAGCAAGGATGGTTTGAATCGGTTGAGAAATGAAGGAGGAGTTAAAGGACAAAAAACACGTCGGAATAAGAAAATGTGTCTGTCGACACAAAGGATTCATACATCTTTGTAATGGGTTTGTTTTGGTTGTTGCTAAAATTAATTAACAAGGGTTATTTTTATGTTGGTCTTTAAATGTTAAATGAGGTTATAAGCAGCCGTCAGCCCTGAAGTGTGAATGTGGGAAAAGGTTAACATAAGGGGTGGCCATCTGTTTTATTGCTCTGCATGTCGCTACAGGAAGGCTCACTGTCTCATCTTGAAAACCCTTGTTTTAGGCCATGCCCACATGGAAACACTCCTGGGATTTTTTTTTTTGGCAGGTTGAAAAAATGTGCATCCACACTATACCGGATTAGAATGATGGGAATGTATCACTGGGTGAAAACGATGCAATACTTAACGTACACCTACCTGTGGCACTGTGACACGATGTGTAGGCACAACCATGTGACACCAAAACTACAGAATGAAGTGGAACTACTTCTGTGAGTCATTTTGAAATATAAAACAACAAAATATCAGGAGAATGTTGTCTGGGGTGAGTCATGCCAGTTGAAGTATTCACATATTTCAGCTTGTCACTTCTGGTCATGTGACGCCCCCAGCAGTTTGCTTTTCTACACGGCAACTAGCCGGTGTCTTCAGATTTTACCGTTTCAGGGCACCCAGAACACAGTTTCTGTGTGGATGACTGACTGAAACCATAAAATACTTGAAATACTTGAATACCTGAAAACATTTCCATGTGGGCATCCCCTTCGACTCTACATCCTATACTTGGTGGTATGATGGTATGGCATGGGTTCCATTCCCAGCCAGAGTTGCGTCAGAAAGGGCGTTTGGCGTAAAAGCAATTGACGATTGACCTGCTGTGGCAACTCCAAACAAGGGAAAAAAACACCCAATACTTACAGCTTCTTCAGCAGATCTCTTGTATGCTTTGACTTTCAGCTGCAGTTTGTCAACCAGATCCTGGAGGCGCACCACATTCTTGCGATCTTCCTCAGTCTGTCATTGAAAAGGTGAGACACACAATTTGAAAATATGTTCTTCTCTTTGCATCTTAATTTCAGATATGAACAGTACATACATGGTCGTGGTGTTTGTAAGATTTGGGTATTATTTGGTGAACACACCTGATATGTGAGCTCCTTGATGCGCCTCTCATATTTACGGATACCCTTGATTGCTTCGCTGCTCTTCTTCTGCTCAGACTCCACCTCGTTTTCAAGCTCTCTAACCTGAATGTAAAACAAGACATGTCTTCCTGACTTGGAACATGATGTGTTAAGGTCAACTCTTGCGACAGACTGATTGTGAAATTTGCCTGAACTCTAGTAGTTAAATGTTGTTCATAGTTGGGTTTATTTTGAACGTGCTTTACCAAGAAGCAGGATTTATTTAGTTTTACTTGAACCCTGCATATTTAGTGCTGAAGCATTTCGGGGGAGGCTGGTGATCAAATCTGGTGACCACTGTACCACATGAACCACTACAGTGTCCTTCTGCTCCCATAGAGGCCATTCACCCCATCCATGGGTTTGATGTATCGTTTTCACAATATCAAAAACTTACCCTGGCCTCAAGCTTCTGCACCTGCTTCTTTCCGCCCTTCATGGCAATTTGTTCAGCTTCATCCAGACGGTGCTGCAGGTCTTTGATGGTTTGCTCCATGTTCTTCTTCATGCGCTCCAGGTGAGCACTGGTGTCCTGCTCTTTCTTCAGCTCTTCTGCCATCATGGCAGCGTCAGTGATGGCCTTCTTGGCCTTCTCCTCTGCATTCCTGCACTCCTGAACTGCTTCTTCCACTTCGGTCTGAAGCTGGGATGCATCAACCTCGAGCTTCTTCTTTTGGTTGATCAGACCGGTGTTCTGGAGATGGAGAGAGCTTTTAAAGGTGTGTCATGGCAGAAAGCCATCTAACGGTTTGTGATGATGCTACAAAAGAGTTCCACCTGTGAGTGCAGCAGCTGCACCCTCTCGCTAACGTCCAGCAACTCTTGCTCAGCAAGTTTGCGACTTCTCTCCGTTTGCTCGAGAGCAGCCCTCAGCTCTTCCAGCTCAGCCTGAATGAGGTTGTTACGTCTCTCCACGATGGCGATGTTCTCCTTCAGATCGTCGTTGGCACGAAGAGACTCATCCAGCTGGATTTGGCAATCCTTCACAGGATGATATCAACCATTAGTCTGATACAGTCAGAAAGCTCAGGAGTTCTTACGAGCTTACCTTCAGGTGTGCATGAACAGACTTGAGTTGTTTCTGAGCCTCAGCTGCCTGCCTGTTGGCCTGACTTAGCTGGATCTCCATCTCATTGAGGTCGCCCTCCATCTTCTTCTTCAAGCGAAGGGCCTCGTTCCTGCTTCGACACTCGGCTTCAAGAGAGGTCTGCAGGGTGTCAATAGTCCTCTGCAGGTTCCTCTTGCACTGCTCCATCTCCTCGTCCTTCTCAGCTAGTTTTCGTTCAATGTCAGCTTTAATCTGGTTGAACTCAAGCTGGGCTCTTAGGATCTTTCCCTCCTCATGCTCCAAGGAAGCCTGGTAGATGCAAAGATAGACGGTGATGCTTTGCAGTTGACATTCTACCAAACCAATAAAAGCCCCTCACCTCGGCTTCCTCAAGAGCAGACTGGATCTCGCTCTTCTCCTGATCCAGTTGTTTTCTTAATTTCTCCAGTTCGTGAATACTCTTTCCACTCTCGCCAAGTTGCTCAGTGAGGTCAGAAATTTCCTCTGTAGAACATCAAGCCCATGATCACCAAGCAAACACAATTAACTTTTATCACCTCAACAAAAACGGATGCACCGGATTATACCTTGTAAGTTCTTGTTCTCTCTTTTCATGGTCTCCAAATGATCTAGAGACTCTTCGTAGGAGTTCTTCAACTTAAAGAGTTCAGTGCTCAGAGCTCTGGCTTCCTTCTGGGAGCCCTCCAACTCACACTGAGACTCCTCATACTTCTGTTTCCACTCAGACAAGACCTATCGTGGGTAAAAATTGGTGATTTGGTGATAATGTCTTGCATCATTCACAGCTGTTCAGCATTTAGAATGATTGATTTGAATCGGGTATCCTTGCCAAGATGTTCAAGATGTTTTCCCGAGCCAAGTGCTTGTTTACCTAAACCTATTCAGACCTCAACCATTTTTCACCTTTTGGAGTAGCAGTATTAGTAGTAGTCCATAAACACCTTGTCAAAGTTCCTTTGCTTCTTGTCCAGAGCAGCAGCAGCAGCGTTTGACCTCTCCACGTCCACCATGAGGTCTTCAATCTCATTCTGCAGTCTGTGTTTGGTCTTCTCCAGAGAGGAACATTTAGCATTCACCGCTTCCACAGCCTCCTCAGCATCCTGCAGACGCTGAGCCAGCTTCTTCCTTTAGAAACCATCAGTTAAACCCTTTAATGTTCCTGCAATTAAGCTTTTTGAAAAAGTTCACACATGTTCAATGACTGGCTGCTTAGTCATCCAACAAACAAACTTTTTGTTCGTCTTACATTTTAGCCAGAACATAATACGAACAAAAAGCTGATTTGCCAAACGCAGTAGTGTCTCAGTTAGCCATGGCGAATTGTCAGACTCTTACTTAGCTTCCTCCAGTTCTTCAGTCCTCTGGATGGCATCAGTTTCATACTTAGTTCTCCACTGAGCCACCTCAGAGTTGGCCTTGGACATGCCACGCTGCAGCTCAGCCTTGGCCTCCTGCTCCTCCTCGTACTGCTCTCTGAGCAGGTCACAGTCATGGCGAGAAGACTGCACGGCATGGGCCAGAGCGCTCTTGGCCTGTCAGGAAAAATGTATAGTCACGGTAAAAAAACTTTGACTTGTATAGCGCTTCTCTACCTTCAAGGTACTCAGAGCACTTTGGTGACACTGTTAGCACATTTACCTACTCATGATGCACCATTGAGAGCAACTGGGGTTCAGTATCATGGTCACAGGAGGACTGAGGATCGAACCAGCAACCTTCAGGTTGGGAGGCGACCACTCTGCCACCTGAGACTGAGACTACGTACTATACTCTGACTTACTTTGGTCTCTTCCTCAAGTTGTCGCTTAAGGTCTTCAATTTGTTGAGTATAGGACATTTTTCCTCTCGTAAGTTGAGACACCAGGGAATCCTTCTCCTCAAGTTGTCTTGAGAGCTCACCTGGCATTTTGGCCAAACGCAACATGTTTTATTAATGTCGGAACACATTGTTGAATTGCTTTCATTTTTAATTGTTTCCACGCAATACATACCATTTTCAGTCTGAAGCTTTGCTTTCTGCATGTTGAAGTCATTGATACAGCGTTGAGCTTCTTCAAACTTGGTCTTGTATTCATTCATCTGGTCTTCCAGAGTTCTGCATGTCTTCTCAAGATTTGTCTGTAATGGGAATGTATCTTTTAGTCCCAGAATGAACAGAATAAGAATTTCATTGCATAGTATAACTGCCTGTTTTACTATGCATATGACAATAAAACTCTTGAATCTTGAATCTTGAAAAATAACCAGATTTGGCTGCCAAAGACCAGGTCGGGGGAGCGTGGTATCCCATGTGGCTTCTTTGGGCTGAACCAGGCGCTCGCCTGGAAGTCCCTGGCTCCAGGGTGAGGCTATGTATCCCACGTCTGGGCGAGGTGCTCCTTTTGCTCTTGTTCAGAGGGTCTTCTGAATCACTCTTTGTCTGGTCTGTCACCTTGGACCTGTTTGCCTTGGGAGACCCTACCGGCAGCATATATCCCCGGACAACATAGCTCACTCGGGCATTCAAACCCCTCCACCATGATAAGGTGGTGAATCACGGAGGAATAATAATAATAATAATAATACATTTTTATGGACAGAATTTCTAGGCACAGCCCAGGCACAAAGGGGGTCCAGTTTGGGGGCCTTAGGATCTCGTCTCTGCTATTTGCAGACGATGTGGTCCTGATGGCCTCATCGGACCTTCAGCGTTTACTGGGACAGTTTGCAGCTGAGTGTGAAGTTTCTGGGGTGAGACTCAGCACATGTAAATCCGAGAGGGATTTGGGGCGGGGGGTCGATTGCACTATCCGTGTTGGGAGGGAGATCTTGCCCCAAGTGAAGGAGTTCAAGTATCTCCGGGCTCTTGTTCACGTGTGAGGGAAGGCTGGAGCGTGAGGTCGACAGTCGAATCAGCGCAGCGTCTGCGGTGATGCGGTTACTGTATTGGAGCAGTGTGGTGAAGAGAGAACTGAGCCGCAAGAGTCCCAAGCAGAGTCACTGCAGAAGCCGCACCAATCTGCCTATCGATCTCGCCTTCCATCCTTCCCTCACTTGTGACCTAGAACCTACAAGTAAGGTACTTGAACTCCTCCACTTGGGGCAGGATCTAATTCCTGATCCCCGGTGATGGCACTCCACCCTTTTCTTTGAAGATCCACATCAAGCAAAATTAATAAGTTAAACCAACCTTTGTTTTCACAACATGTTCCATGTTGGAAACAACATCATCCAGTTCCAGCCTGAGTTCGCTCTTCTCCTTCTCCAGTTTCTGCTTGACTCTCTGCAGGTTGTCAATCTGCTCCCCCAGGTCGGCAACACTATCAGCTTGTTTCTTCCTCAGTGTGGCTGCAGTGGCTTCATGCTGCAGAGTGGCCTCTTCCAGGTCTCTGCGCAGCTTCTGGAACTCGGCCTCCCGCTTCTTGTTCATCTCGATCTGGGCGGACGTCGCTCCACCGGCTTCCTCCAGCCTCTCGCTGATCTCCTCCAGCTCTCTGGCCAGGTCTGCTCTCTGCTTCTCCACCTTGGCTCGAGCGGCTCGCTCTGCCTCCAGCTCTTCCTCCAGCTCCTCGATACGGGCCTAATCAGAAATGGCGAGTCAGTCGCTGCTGAGTACACATTTGAATACATTTCAGGAGCGGTTTCTTACCTGAAGCTCTTTCAGTTTCTTTTGTAGCTGAATAGCGATTGCCTGCTCATCCTCAATTTTATTATTGAGCTGGCTTAGTTCGAAGTCTTTTCTGTGATTAGAAAACATAGGCATTACAAAAATCTCATATTCAGTTCCTCAACTATATCCTATAAAGAATGACGACTATTGTGTTCACTTTTTCAGCTGCTCCTCAAGTTGTTGTTTGTCATTCTCCACATCCATTAGGCTCTCCTGGGTCATCTTTAAGTCTCCCTCCAGCTTTCTCTTAGCTCTCTCGAGGTCCATTCGAATCTTCTTCTCTTGCTCAAGAGACCCTTCAAGCTAGACAAAATCATTTGAAAAGTCAAACTTTTAGCTCCATGGTGTCTGGAGTAGTGACTTTTCTTCTTCATGACTGAAATACATACATCGTCCACTTGCTGCTCCAGTTTCGACTTGGCCTTGGTCAGAGTGTTGACTTTGTCTTCTTCGCTCTGGAGGTCATCCAGGGTTTGCTGATGAGCTTCTTGTAAGGCTTTCTTCTCCTTGGTCAGCTTGGCGATGATTTCATCCAAAGCTGCCATTTCTTCAACCAGGTTCTTCACCTGGATATCATGGTGATAAAGTTTAGAATGTCATATCATTCTTATTGGTGAACTTTCTTTTAAGATAGCACAATTGTCGAGCAGTAGTCTTACCTTGTTCTCAGTGGCATGCTTCTCTTTCTCCACTTTAGCAAGAGTTAACTCCAGGTCGTCTATATCCTTCTTTAGCTCAGAACACTCATCCTCTAGCTTCCTCTTCTTTGCAGTTAATTCAGCATTAATCTCTTCCTCATCCTCCAGTCTTTCAGATAACTCCTTGGCTTTTGCTTCCATCTGGATTTTGTGCTTGATCAAGCCTTCGCACCTTTCCTCGGCGTCAGCAAGATTGTCTTGCTCCTAATTTGCATTATACAGCAGACGTTACGCATATCTTTATATAACGGTATCATTTAGGACAAATGCTGAGAATACTGATGTCATGACACTCACAGCCTGAACTTGGAGCTGCAGGTCATTCTTCTCCTGGAGGAGAGAAACCATTTTCTCCTCCAGTTCCTTCCTGCGTGACTCTGACTTTGCATAAGCTTCTTTCAACTTCAGGAATTCTTCCTTCATGTTGGCCATCTCCTTCTCTGCTTCAGCAGATCTCAGAAGAGGTTTGATCTTGAAGAACAGCTTCATCCAAGGCCAATTCTTGACCCCCATGAAGGCACGAATGTTCCACTGGATTACCAATAATGCATCCCTGTCAAAGATTAGCGGTGGTTTAACTGCTTAAGAATGTACAGAAATGTATGAAATCATGTCAGTAGTTTGTCTGGCCTAATATGTACTGTATCCTGTCACAGGCTTCATTGCTGCCCACAACACACTTTCCCACCCCCCATGCCCATTTCCTCAGGATGACCATTCATCGTGATCCCCATGAATTCAATTCATTCAACTGAAGAAGCAACCAAGTTGAACAGTACCATAATTTTCATGGACAGAATTTGTAGGTGCAGCCAGGGCGTTGAAGGAGTCCAGTTTGGGGGTTTTAGGATCTCGTCTCTGCTGTTTGCAGACGATGTGGTCCTGATGGCTTCTTCAGGCTGTGACCTTTAGCGTTTAATACTTGTAATACTACATGTAATACTTTTAGTATTTTGGGAACTTCCTTCCGGGTGCATTGATTTCTCATAGCAACATAGAAAGCACCTACACCTAGCGTCAAAAACAACAGCACAGCAGCTCCAATATGTAGCCTTACCTTTGGCTAGTGGCCTGAGGCATTGTGAGCCAGTGTGTGGTGAAGCTAGTAGCTAGCCGACTAGTAGCTAGCCGCTGTGGTGTGGCGAGGTGTCACTATGCCAGTAACATAGTTCTTGGGCGTAACAATGCTAATAACAATACTAATAACAATGTGGTTCATATGCAGCACACATTATGAAAATGGAGCCTTGTTGGCGCTTTTTGGAGTTTTTTTCAGAAGGCTTTATAGGCGGAATAGGTATCACATTCTTAGCTGCCTCTTTTTAGCTGTTTTTATTTAGAAGGCTGAGAAAAGAGAAAGACGTGTGTGTTCATGTTCATTCCAAAAAAGTGCACTTTTCCTTTACGTGTGATGTGCACCCCTTAGATAAGCTCGGGGTCTGCCATAAGGTCACCATTTCTAGTAACGCTACGCCTATTTAACTGGTGTTGAATAAAATACTGGAGCCCCTCTCCCTCCAACTCCACATGTGTCTGAGCAGTTTGTCAGTACGCCACGACATTACCTCCTTTCAACAATCTTCTGGAATTCCACTCGTGCCAGTAGACCTCGTGATCGAGCCTGGATTCCAGTGATGATGAGTGACAAACGGTCATCCCTCATCTCCTCAAGTTGCCCAAGAAGACCAGCCTTGAAGAACACCTTCAGACAAATTGGACGTGAAATCATGGATTACATTTTATATAGCGCCTTTTTCAGAGGCACAGAAAGTGCTGCACAGTGAAGAGAACCTAATATTCATTCACTCCTCAGTCACACACTGGTGGTGGTAATCTACATCTGTATCCTCAGCTGCCCTGGGGTAGACTGACAGAAATGTGCCTGCCAATTTGCGCCTACGGCCTCTCCGACCACCTCCAAACATTCATTCCCATGCACACACCAGTGTGGGCAGCACTGGAGGCAAGGTGGGTGAAGTCATGCCCAGGTACACAACGGTCAACCTTTCAGGTTTCTGGACGACCTGCTCTACCTCCTGTGCCAATGCCGGCAAAATAAATATAAAGGGTTCCTGAAAGGAGATGCATCTCAAGGATTTTATGATAAGACATATGCTTCATTTGGTATTGTAGTGAAATGATGGATTATTTCTTTCCAAATAAGGCATTTTTATGAGTCTAATTGATTTGTGAAGGAAAAGTGCATTTTTTTATTTATTTTGCGTCCACAATCCTTATGTGAGACATGAACACACACGTCTTTCTCTTTTCGGTGTATTCTAAAAATGTAAAAACAAGTAAAAAGAGACAGCTAAGAATACACGCAATGGGACGCAACTAAGGTCTTTTATGTTTTTTGCGCATGAGGCAAAAATAGGTGACGATGCAACTGCACACAAATGGATGACACTTTTAGAGCAGTTTTAAGCCATAAAAACAGCCACAAGGTAACAGGCAGTGGTATGTATTTGGATGTTTTTTGTATTGTTTATGTTGGTATAGTTATTTAGATATTTGAGCTGTCAGAAAAGCAAACAATCTTTGTGTGAAAGTGAAAGTTATGCTTTAAATGTGTCTTTTCACAAAAGCTGCTTTTCTTCCTGTTTTAGTCGGGAACTGATATTTTCCTGAAACTTACCTATGTTCTACTGCTGATTACTAAACAATGGAAAAAGGTAGAAACACTCTTTTTTTCCTGATGAAAGACGGGAGTCTAATCTTTCTTTTGGTAGGTTTCATGTTTATATAACATACAACACAATATTCTGTGTGCCTTGAAAGATCAGTCCAAATGGTCTAAAATGGCCGCTACTGAAGCGGTTGTCTTTGGAAAAATGGCTGGGATGAATGAGTTAATATCGGCCTTTCTAGACGGAATACGTGTGTCCCATTACGTGCATTCATTAGCTCGCTCTTTTGGTCTGTTTTTACAGTATATCTTCAGAACGTACAGAAAAGAGAAAGACGTGTTCACATAAGGATTGTGGATGATGGGCAAAATTCCAAAAAATGTGCACTTTTCCTTGAAGACCATATCTTGTAAGCAACTTCTGTGTTGTTTTTCTTGCATTAACCCTAAAATAATAGATGCATCTTTCTCAAATCAGTTGTGTAGTAATGATCTGTTTAGCGTCTGTGCTTAAACTGTGTGTACTTTTCTTTTGATGGGTCTATTAATTACTTACCTTCGTATGTCCAAACTTGTATTGATTATGGTCAATGTCCAAAGACCCAAGGAGTTTCTCAGCCCCCTTCTTACTGTCAATAAACTGACCCTCTGGTATAGCAGCAGGATTCAGGATGCGATATCTGGAAATTTAATGGATGACATATTTAGCAAAAATCCAAATATAATTACAAATTAATTTTAAAAAATACATATTATGTAAATATGATACCTCTGTTTAAAATCTCCGTAGAGGATCCGGTTGGGGAAGCCCTTCCTGCAGATCCTGATGCCTTCCAGCACGCCGTTACAGCGCAGCTGGTGCATCACCAGAGGGTTCTCCATGGCTCCAGGAGTCTTGGTCTCATTGGGGATGATGCAGCGTACAAAGTGGGGGTGAGTAGACCTCAAGTTGGTCATCAGCTTGTTCAGGTTCTCCTGAGAAGAAGGTGACACGATGTGTTCAACACCTTCAATTATATGACAACTGTTAGTAAGTTTGTAAGCAGTCGACACACTCTGGTCCATATTTTGACGCCATGGGTTTCATGGCAGGGCCTGATCCTTAAAGCATAGTTATACAATCTTTTTCTTTTTCTTTTTTTTTTACCCCTGTCCTGTCCAGCCTTTAAAGCAGATAGAACTGTACATCTAAATGCCGTCAAGTGCTCAACAGATTTACTCTGCCAGGGAGAAGTGTGATACACAATTCCCCTGTTATACAGAAATTATTTGACTTTGATGCTTGTTATTAAGCATATTTGGATCGACTGGACCGGAGCAGGAGGGGACAGAGAAGAAGAGAAAAGAAAACGGGGGGGTGCGGGGATGAGAGAGGGACAAAAAAAAAAGAGAGACAAGGACAACAGCAACAACAACAATTGTGACAACAAGAACAGAACAACAGAAACATACAGAACGACATCAGCAAATAAATTTCTGTGACAACTATAAAGACGAACAAGGACTTAAGGACAAAACAATATCAACAACCACAATGACAACGCTGTCAATGACAATCACACATAATAGTAGTCATGAAATGATGAACTATGATAGTGATCACAATGATAATACTGCATTGAAACAGTCACACATAATTGTAGTCATGAAATGATGAACTATGATAGTGATCACAATGATAATACTGCATTGAAACAGTCACACATAATAGTAGTCATGAAATGATGAATTATGATAGTGATCACAATGACAATACTGCATTGAAACAGTCACACATAATTGTAGTAATGAAATGATTATCCATGATAGTGAACAGAATGATAATTACTGTAATGCACATCATTGTAAAAAAAACTATAGTCATACTGCTGATATCACCGTCGCTGTAATAAAACCAACAACATAATAACACCCTGGTTAACTCAGTGAGTAATGTGGGGAAGTACGTATGTACTGTGAGTGTGCATATGTACAGGTATCTCTGTATGTGGGGAAGACTTCATATATATATAAGGTGCAAGAATGTGTGGGTGTGTAATTGTCACTGAGAATGCATGAAAGGAAAGGGGCCGCACTCCACCTTCCAGAGACCCCCACCCTAAATAGCCAGGCCGAGCCCCCGCTGCCAGAAGGCCACCAGGCCCACAGGGGCAGGCAGCACAAAGATCAGTGCCCCAAGAGCCAGCCCAGAGAGCCCTCCCCCCCGGGAAGACCAGCCAAAGACAGGGCGCCGGCGGGCCGGAGGACAGCCAACCCCTGAGGCCAGCGAGAGATCACACCCCACAAAGGTAGACGAGTACAGGCAGGCCCAGAGACGCCCCCACAACCGGAAAGAAGCCCGCCCACGCCAGAAGCGAACCCCCCAAGGGAGCGGACACCCCCCACCCACCCGACGGAGGCACGGGCGGCAGAGATGTATCACCCAGCACCCGACCCCAAGGAGCAAACCCCTGTATGCCCTCCTCCCCCAAAATAAATACACTCACGCACGCACATACACACTCCTACACACCCAGGCGCGCGCACACACACACACACGCACGCACGCACACGCACGCACGCGCGCACACACACACACACACACACGCGCGCGCGTGCGCACACACGCAGTGGTCGACTGCCCGACACCCGGAAGCCCCGCCCTATCGCTCGTTGGTAACCCAAGGAGCAGCGGAGCCGGGGACCCCGGGGTCCCAGACATACAATCCAGAACCCAGGCGCGGAGAGCGTGGACCGCCGGGGAGCAGGAAGACACCAGGCCACACCCTCCCAATGGTAGGACGCCGCCAGCAAGGCAGACAGAGGAGTCAGTGAGGAGGAAAGCGGGAAACTGAGCAAACGGGCGGGAAAACGGGAAAGCAGCCAGGCGAACCACCACACAGCGCCAACTGACACCCGCGGGCCAGCAAACCCCGGAGAGGGAGCGGGAGCACCGCACCCCAAGCCGCAGGGAGGCCAAGCACCAGAGCCGAGAAGGCGAGACCAGCAGCAGACCAGCCGACGGACCCCACCAACCACCAGAAGCCAAACCAGCCAAATGCCACCAGAGCCGACAGCGCACCACCCGCCCACCGGAGCCCCACCCCCGACAAGCCCGCAGACAGACCGGGGGAGGCGAGGACACAGACAGAAGCCCAGCAGAGCACAAAGCGCAACACCAACAAACGCCCAAGTGCCCGGCAGAGCACAACCCCCCCAGTGGGCCCGGCCCCAGGGCACACCTGAGGGGTGTATCTGTGTGCATGTATATGATAGGGGTGTATGTGGATGATAGCTAATGATGCAATTAAAATCGGGGGACAGCGGCCGCTCGGAGCGCCCCTCATCTGACCAGCCCCCCCAAACCCTAAGTGTCTACTCTGCGATTAAAATTGGGGGCAACAGGTCAGTGGCACCCCAGGGGCAAAGGAGCCCCGCAAGGCAGCTCCTCACGCCCGACCGTAGGCCACCCCCCAAAGTCCTATATGTATGTGAAGTGGCGCAGTGGAACAGGAAGGACGAGGGCCCCATACCCCAATGCCACCCAAAACGAGCAGTGGGGGACACATGACCGACTGGCCACCCACCACAGCCCAGGCTTGGGCGAACCACAGGCCGCAGGACACAGCACAGGCCCTACCCGTCGCGTCAGGACGCCCAGTCGGGCCCACCCAACTCCCCAGAGGCGATACCCCCAGCGCCCCCCAACACTGGAGCCCCACCGGAGGTAGCGTCCACAGCGCCACCCCCAAACCGCCAAACACCACGGACCAGCCACACGCCCCAAGGCAGATCCGACCGCCACCAGGACAGCGGGAACCGCGCCCGTGCGCCCCCCGCATACCACCACGGCCGGCCGGCAAGGGAGCAACACTACGACGACCACAAGAGCACCGGACCCCACATAGAGCGGAGCACGGCCACACCCACGAAGCACGCAAGCCAGAGGCGCCAGGGAGGGACCCCGAGCCCAAACCGCACATCCGCGACCCCCACCTCCACGCCCCCAATCACCCAGGGGACAGCCACAGGCGCCGGAGGACAACAAGCAGCTCCCACCTGTCACACATACACCACACACATAAATCGGTAAAATAAAATAAAAATAAAATAGATTAAATTAAATTTAAAAAAAATAAAAAGGGGCAACCCAACCCACCCTCCCCCACCTACCAGCCTCCCCAGGCAGGCAGCCCACCCCCGCCCGCCTCCGAGGTACCAGGGCCACCCAGCGACCAGGACCACACCCCATGCCAGATGAACGAGACCCCCAGGGGCAGAGACAGACGCCCTCACCCCCCCGAGAGTCAGGTCAGGGAATTAATTATTGGTGCCCATATAGACTGAAATTCTGACATTTGTTCTTTAGATTCAGCAGACATTCTCTCCATAGCTATATGATCTAACAAAAGATTTTTGTAAAGAGCTATGTTCACTTTCTTCCTTGATTTCCAATTGATGAGAATGGTTTTCTTGGCGATGCTTAATGCAGTGATGAGAAGCTGTGTTTGGTTTGTTTCTACATCAACACAATTTTTTTCACGTATTTGGACGTGTTCTGGGTTCATCAGAACCTGTTGATGTGGAAATGCCATTGGAGAAACTTGTTTTTGGAAACTGGAGGTCTCAAGCTCCAGCAAATAGTCACAAACATACTTTGTTCTTCTAGTAAATCTAGTTCTAGTTCTAGTTGTCCCAAGACCTGAAGGATCGTAGGAGTGCAGCAGATTAGGTACAGTACACCAAGTCCTTCCACCTCTCTCCATCTTTGGCGGTGTCCAGGAGCTGGTAGAATGGCACGTATGTACATGTCTTGATGTTATCTCTCCAATTCATTCTAGGGTGTCCTCGTCTTTGCATTCCTTTGTTTGTGCAAGGCTTGATGTTGATGCGAAACCAGGAAAGTTTGCGCTCTTTTACAATTTGAAGAAAATGTTTGTGGGTTCCAATGACTGCAGTTATCAAATTTCCGGAAGTGACGTCATCGGGGAGACACCTCTCAGCTAAAGCAGAGTAAACAAATGCTTCTTGAGGCAGATGGTGGACTTGGTTCAGTATATTTTTCATCCAAATAGAAGTCATGCCAAAATGTTGTGTTTCTTTGGCTTGAAAGTCTGCTATAAAGCATTTTGAAAAAGGATGCTATTTCACCGATACACAGGAAAAAAACGACCACTACATCAAAGTTGCCACAGATCAGAGTAAGTCATGTCTTGTTTACATGTCTTCTAAACACTATTCCATGATAGCGACAAGGCTGCAAAGCATTCTTCATGTTATATAAACATCTTTTCACAGTGAAACATATAGTCAAACAGGCTATAAAGACCCCTTTATGCTCATTAAGAATCCAATTTAAAACAATAATTGAAGGATAAGCAACTCCAGAGTAATTTACACTTACCATTCTGTGTTTTGAAGGTGACCGGTCTTCATCTCCAAGTTTTAAAGGCTTGAGTCCATGTTCTGAAAGTTCTTTATTTCATCTGTATTTCATCTCCAAATGTTTCTTCCCCCTCAAACATGGCTATAATCACTGTAAACATCCCCTGTTTCACACACCTCCATGTTTGTTTACCTGAGTGATAGTACCCCGATGGCGTCACTTCCGGAAATAAGGCTGAACTATGAGAGCTAGCTCATCATGGCTGCCGACATCAACAATGAATGTCATTTTTACGAATTTACCATTCGCTTTCAAAAATGGAACATTGTAGAACATAATTACTAACAATAATTAACATATGTAAGCACAGTTGGTGAATCATGTCAGGTAGCCTTTAACTGGATATGTGGTAATCAAATGATCTGATCAAGTGTCTGTACTGACCCTATGCAAGGCTGACACAGTCTGGAAGGATGAACCCTTCTTCTTCGTTCCTCCTTTTCCCTTCCCACTTTCAGCTAGAAAACAAGTGTAGTGTTGAATATAGTAAACAGAAAGAAACAAAAACAGCACAACTGGCCTCTCTCACTGTGAGCATGCAGTTATGCTTACCCGCGTCAGCCCCAGCGTAGTTAGCAAAGAGGAGCGCCAATAATTTCAGAGTAGACTTCTGGTAAAGTCCAACCACGGTCTCATTCAGAGGGTCCTTGTTCTTCACCAGCCAGTTGTTGATGTTGTAGTCAACAGTTCCGGCGTAGTGGATCAGGGCAAAATGGGCTTCTGGTTTCCCTTTGACAATTCTGGGCTTCTGGAAGTTGCTGGATTTCCCCAGGTGGTTGTCATACAGCTTAGCTTTAAAGGTGGCATCGCTGGCTTTGGGGAACATGCACTCCTCTTCAAGGATGGACATGATACCCATGGGCTGAGGAGAACACAATATGAGTTATTTGAATTCTACCGTCAATGGTAGCCTCACACAAAAGAGTCTTACCTTTTCAATCAGGTCGATACACGCCTGCAAGTCCATACCGAAATCTATGAAAGTCCATTCAATGCCCTCTTTCTTGTACTCTTCCTGCTCCAGCACAAACATGTGATGGTTGAAAAACTGTTGCAGCTTTTCATTGGTGAAGTTGATGCACAGCTGCTCAAAGGTGTTGAACTGGAACGGAAAGCAGGCACAGTTTGATAGCAGGTTTACCCTCACGTATCATTTCAGCCCACAAATAATCGACAGAGCTCACATCAAAGATCTCAAATCCAGCGATATCCAGAACACCAATGAAGTACTGGCGAGGCTGCTTGGTGTCCAGAGACTGATTGATACGGACCACCATCCATAGAAACATCTTCTCATACACCGCCTTAGACAGTGCACCAACAGCATAGTACACCTGGAAAACATATCATATTCCCTTATCTGGATTCCCTTATTCTCTAATAATGTTAAAAAGTGTATTTAGAAGGTTGCAAACAGGTTTTCTCTGCTCCAACTACCAAAATATCCCATTTATAAATAAGGAATCCTACTAAAGGGGGGGTTACTGTATTCAAAAAACCCATCCAGATACACGTGGTTGCTAGTCAGGGTAGTGTGTAACGCATGTGTTGCAAAGTTACTTACTTACTGCAAAATGGAAGCACGGCAATAAAGGACATGGAGTATGATTTACCTGCTGGACATTTTGTCCCTTGGTGACCCATTCATTCCCCACTTTAACTCTGGGATGACAGAGACCTTTGATGAGGTCAGCAGAGTTCATGCCCATCAGGTAAGCAACTTTATCAGCATCTGAGAAATTACAAACACAAGCAATTCTGAACTGTTTTTGCTTTCTTTTTTGGACACGTGTTGCGGGATTTCTCCTCACCTTCGGTGCCATCAGCCTCCGCTTGCTCCTCACGCTGCTTGTTCTTGAACTTCATGTTACCGTAGTGCATGATGGCGCCTGTCAGCTTGTAAATGCCATTCTTCTCCTCTTGGGTGAAGCCCAGCACATCGAAGGCATCCTGAGGTCAATATAGGGTTATTATTTGTCATGAAATCATGGGGATGGGCTTGTGTTCATCCTTTGGGCAGTACCGTATTTTCCAGCGACTTACAGTATCTATAAAAAATATTGAAATAATTGATGTGACTGTAAGCAATGTGCAGCAGTGTTGTTCTGTGAGGACACTATGTCTACTTGGAGATTGTAGCTGCTGCGTCAGCCACTGACTAACTAAATACAAACGTATGATTTTTATGATCTATTTTCATTCATTTGTCAATACAAAAACAAAGTTTTGGTGTTAAAAAACGGCGGTTTGATACGTTCCTACGCACCGGGATGCATCACGTCACGTATTCAAAGTGTTATTGTGTCCATATACTTACTAAAATGTGACTTATTTCAGCTTTAGTTTGTCTCCTTGTTGGTGTAAACTGGCTTCGTCTTCTTCTCTTGTGAATTTAATGTTGTTCCGAGCGCCGCCATGACACTCCTCCAAATAACAGTCCATCATCAATCCCAATAAATGCTACTTTTAGTCCAGTGCGACTTATATGTTTTTTTTCCCCTTCATGACCCATTTTTGACTGATGGCACTTACACTCCAGAGCGACTTGTAGTCTGAAAGATTCAGTAATTGATGTCATTTTCCTTCTCAGCTAGTTTCACCATCTTGGTTGAACACAAACATCATACTGAGAGATGCTTATTTATTTTAGTTGCTTTATTGGCTACATCAAAGGCCAAACTTGGAGAAACAGCTCTTAGTGCATGGGGGTCCAAAGTGCGGCCTGGGGGCCAAACGGACCGCAGCTGTTTTTTAATGGCTAGAGGTCTAGAGGGTTAGGGTTAGAGTAGGATTTGCCTTAGGGTTAGAGGGTTAAGGTTAGGGTTAGGATAGGGTTAGGCTTAAGGTCAGAGGGTTAGGGTTCGAAAAAAAGGACAGAAAAAATGGGAAAAAAAGACCAGTAATTTTACAAGAATAAAGACAAAATATTTTGAA
This sequence comes from Dunckerocampus dactyliophorus, assembly GCF_027744805.1. Lineage (NCBI taxonomy): Eukaryota > Metazoa > Chordata > Actinopteri > Syngnathiformes > Syngnathidae > Dunckerocampus > Dunckerocampus dactyliophorus. The sequence continues at coordinate 50,932,256 of NC_072820.1, forward strand.
AGTAAAGTCATCATATTAAGACAAAAATTTGCAGAAATGTGAAATATTAAAGGAAAAAATATGACAAATACATATATGAGAAACATATGCAATTTTTGGAAAATCAGCTTGGGAAGAAGTTATATTTAGGGATGTCCGATAATATCGGTGGGTCGATATTGGCATAAAAATGTAATATCGGTCAATATCTGTATGGGTTTTTTTCCCTATATTGAAAACCGATTTTAAAAAATGCTCTACACTTTATATATAATACTCTATATATATATATATATATATATATATATATATATATATGTGTCAAAGTGGAAGTTGCTTGAAATGTATCTTTTCACAAAAAGCTGCTTTTCTCCCTGTTTTAGTCGGGAACTGATATTTTCCTGAAACTTACCTATGTTCTACTGACGATTACTAAAGAACGCATAAAGGGAGAAACAATTTTTTTTTCCTGATGAAAGACGGGAGTGTGATGTTTGTTTTGGTAGGTTCCATGTTTATATAACATACAACACAATATTCTGTATGCCTTGAAAGATCAGTCCAAATGGTCTAGAATGGCCGCTACTGAAGGGGTTGTCTTTGAAAAATGGCTGGGATTGAATGAGTTTAAAAAAAAAAAAAAGCCCACCATGTGTACATTTGTATGTATTTATGCTACAGTAATAATATTTTTTGTGCAGGTGTTCAAATTTCACACTGTTTTCGGCAATCCTTGAACGTACCATAGTTCCTGTGAGATGCAAAAGTGAAACTTATATTCCTACACTCATTGGTGGTGAGTACCTATACATTTTGTACTTGAGAGCTTCTCGGTTAGTAATATTTTCGCAATTTGCTGATGGTCCCAAAACATAGTCCAGCTAGGAACACACCGAAATAGACAATAATATTTGAATGGTCCTGTAGCTGTACTACCAATGTACCACTTTAAAGTGTTACTCTGGCTATGAAAGTTCATCCAAATCCATGTGGAACAAGCAAGACTTCGACTGTGGCGTTCCCACTCACATCAGTGGCCATGAGCTCCTCAGAGTCGTTGATGGAGGCCACGGTTGTTTCTCCTTGGGAGATGAAGGCGTAGTCGTAGGGGTTGTTGGTGATGAGCAGCATCTCTAAAAGGCAAAACAACTTGTTATTTCTTTGTATCATACACAAAGAGTCCATGATCTTCATTTGGACTGACCTAAAAGCTCAGGTTTTCTCTGTGACAGAATCTGATAAAAGATGTGGTAGTCTCTCTCAGCCTTCAGCTGAAAGGTGACACGGGACTTCTCCAGCAGATCTTCAAACAAATACAATACGTCAGTTGGTGGTGCAAAAAAACAACAAAAAAAAACAACAAAAAATCCAAATTGGCGGTACCTACATGTCTCAATATCAGCCGATGCCAGCTTTCCACTGGCTGCAAAGTGGATTCGGATGAATTTGCCCTGGTGGAACAAAACACATGGTAAAAGTGCACGTGTCCTTCAGCGATGCTAACAGACACAAACATTGCAAAGTCCAACGTACAAATCTGGAAGAGTTGTCATTCCTGATGGTCTTGGCGTTGCCAAAGGCCTCCAGAGCCGGATTAGCCTGGATGATTTGATCCTCCAGGGTACCCTAAACGTACGACAGTGTTACATTTTTCATCCAGGAGATAGGTGGCTCTTTTCAAATCAGGTTAGAAACCTTCTTCTCAGAGCCTGTGTCTTTCTTCCCACTGCCGGCTGCGATGCTGGCAAAATACTGGATGACTCGTTTGGTGTTGACAGTCTTCCCAGCACCAGATTCTCCACTATGGAAACAAAACATTCAGTTTGGTAAATAGTGTTTGCTAGTGTATTATACATAGGGCCGTCAAAAACAGAACTTATTTCCTTCATGACATTAGAAATCATGGCAAGCCGCACACGGAGGCAAGTCGTAGCGCCCCCACGGATGTACACGCTCGTTTTACTCGATTGCTACCTTAACACATCCACAGCAGCGCTCAGTTCCAGCACCATATACGTATCTCCAACTCAAACACACGCCTATCCTCGGAGCAACACATCCTTTTTCTCAGGGTACATTCACAGACGCTCATAGGAGCTTACAAAAGCAGCTCATAGGAGACCACTGGGCATTAGTGAGTAAATATAGCGCTTTTGTATCTTCAAGGTACGCAAAGCGCTTTGACCATGTTTACCTACTGATGACGCAGCAACTGTGGGTTCAGCATCTTGGCCAAGGATATTTAAACATGGTCACAGGAGAACCAGCAACCTTCAGCTTGGGAGACGACCACTCTACCGCCTGAGCCACGGCACCCCTAGCGACACCTAGTTTTACTAGTCTTACTCTACTGCCTTTGAAAAGTGCAATACCTTTCTAAACACCTGCAACTCGAGCTCCTATAGCAGGGGGCCAATTTAGCCCATGGCTTGTTTTTTTTATTGGCCCGGGAGCACATTCTAAAAATATCTTTTATAAAATAGTCAGAGAAATAATGTTGGAATCTAATGACATAAAGTTGTAATATTATGAGAGTAATGTCATATTTTGAGGGAAAATGGCGTCATTTTAGCAGCATAAATAAATAAATAAATATTAAAGAAAAACAATTTTTTTAAGCCGGGACATTTTGAGGAACAAAAAAAACATTGAATAAAATTGGAGGGCTTTTTAAAAAAAAATTAGGTTGCAGAAAAAGTTACAATGTTATGAGAATAACATGAAAATATTATGGAAATAAAGTCATAATGTTACAAAAAGAACATTTGCAAGAAGAAAGATGAAATGATAGTTGTAAAATTAAACAAAAAAAGAACAGCAGAAAGAGAAAAAACAGATAAAGAAAACAAAACTAACAAATAAAACAGCAAAAGTGGAAAAGAATTAGCAGAAATGTTACGGGAATAAAGTGAAAATATTAAGAGAGAAAAGGTGTAGTCTAAAAAAGAAAAGTTGCAGTTTTATGAGGATAAATTTGTAATATTACATGGAAAAATAAAATCATTTTAGTAGCATACTAGAAATATTAAAGAACAAATATGTTATTTTTAAAAATTGTATTATGAGAAACAAACAAAAACTAAATAAAGTTGTAATATTTGGTAAGTTAAAAAATTATGTAATTCTAATACAATAGTTTAAATATTCAAGAAAAAAATGTAATCATTTTCAAACTTGTATTATGTGAAATAAACTAAACAAAACAAAGTTGTCATTTTTGGAAAATTAGGTGGGCAAAAAAAGTTCTAACTCTATTGGAATGAGATCATAATATTATGAGAAGAATATTTATGAAGATTATATAAAAAGAAAGCTGAAATATTTGGAAAATTTAAGAAAATGGGGAAGAAAAAGTGAAGTTGATTTTACTAATAGGCTTTTTCACCTACACGACAAAGCCGAGATGCAGTTTTTCTTGAACTATATAGAACTTTCTTAGCATATGTACATCTCCAAGTGGACCCCACCGTGATAACTGAATTTCTTTATTTCTAAATGGAATATTTTGGTAGTTAGAGCATAGAAAGTCTGTTTATGACCATCTAAATATGCTTTTTAACAATTTCAGAGTCCTCTAGAGCAGGGGTCACCAACGTGGTGCCCGCGGGCACCAGGTAGCCCCCACGGCCACATGAGGTGCCCGCAAGCCTGCTTTTCATTCAGGTGTTCAGTTAATAATGAAAGAACAGTAGAAAGAAATGCATTGTGAAATACAACATGTGAGTTGTGGACACCAGCATTTTGTTCATGTTCTGGTAAAACAAGCATATTCGCTTTGTTTGGCTTTAAAATAAGCTCTGAAAATAAATGTTACAAAAATGAGTAACTATTGGACATTTTCATTTTGTAAAAGTAGCTCTCACAAGGAAAAACCTTGGTGACCCCTGGTCTAGACACCCGTATTACCCAATATAGTAGACATAATAAGAGAAAATAAGACATTAATAAGACTTGTGCTCGTGTGTGTTGCTGTAAATGTGTTCCTGTGCTTGGGGAGCTGAATGGGGGGCTGGACAGGAAGTGATGTCAGGAGTTCAGAGTTGAGTTTTAGCTTGGCGTGGGTTACAGCTGCATAGTAGCCCATGTTAGGGATTATTAAATGAATTAATTTTTAAATCGGTAGTCATTTGGCAGCCAGAATTGTAACCAAAACAACAAGGACTCACGTGATGAGAATTGACTGATTCTCTCTGTCTGGAAGGGAAAGCAAAGGAAAGGAAAAGCATTTAAGTGAACAAAACATCCTTGACGTTTGGACAATACAATTCCATGTGTGCTTGTTTCTAACTACCAGTCAGCATGTACTGGTAGGCGTTGTCAGAGATGGAGAAGATGTGAGGGGGAGCTTCACTCCTCTTCTTTCCCCTGTAGGCCACCACCACCTCCTGGTTGTAGACTGGCAGCCACTTGTAGGGGTTGACAGTGACACAGAACAGCCCGGAGTACGTCTGCCACACACAAAACAAAGGTGATGCACACTTGGACACTCCATTTGCAAAACTAAAATAGATAAAAGACAATTTATTATTGTTAGAAAAAGTGCCAAAAGAGGACTCACGTAGATCATCCACGCTGCGTAACGCTCTTTGAGGTTAAACAGCACAGCGGGCTCATGGAGGAAGGTGAACATGGCCATGTCCTCAATTTTATCAAACTTTGGCGGGTTCTGGGGGTGCACGTCACACTCCTTTACCGTCACCGTCTGTAGACACACACCTTCAGTCACGTTGGAGTACCGTGTTCAGGAATATTACATGAAATGCATTAGTTGGAATCAATATTAAATATGAGCAATAACAGAATAAGTTGCTGCGCTTTGCTTTGCAGGCCCATCACTAAATTTGTCAATTACATCACCGTAGTTACACAAAATGTATCAAAAGTATCAATAGCAACCGACCTACCTATATTTACAGTTACAGCAGAATAACATATACAGTAATAATAATAATATAAACTGTGGTATAATAGAATGGGCTTTGCAGGCCCATAATAAGTCCAGCTATCACACGTGTTCTTCTTATCAAGTGGCCCGTTTTCAACTTTGTTTGTCAACTGTGTTGCTACGGTTACACAAGGTGTGTACATTGTTTCAATAGCACACCTCCCATCAAGATCTTACCAGGAACAGCAAAATTAGTTATAATAACAATAAATATTAAGTATGAGAAATAATAAAACGGGCTGCTGTTCTATGCTTCGCAGGCCCGTAATAAGTCGAGCGATAACACGTGCTGGGGTTCGTCTAATCAACTTTCAAATTACGGCACCGCAGTTACACAAAATGTCACAAAATCTACCATCGATAGCTTTCCAGTGACAGAAGAAGAACATATGATAGTTATGATGATGAAGTATGAGAAATAACAGAATAGGCGGCTGTGCTTTGTTTTGCAGGCCCATAAGTAGAGCCACAGCTTTTTATTAGTGAGTACAATTTCCTTCATGCCGGGCTGTATTGACTGAACATGTCCACACCGAAACATAGAATGTTGGGAGGTACTTCCTCGTGCGTAGCCGTGTGCTGGCTCTCCTAGTTACTAAGCTGACCAGTAAGAGTACTGACCTTCCCCTTCTGGGTCTGAGCGGTGACTTTGTCGCCCTCGCGGCTGACGATGGATGCCTTCACGTACTCCTCATCCGTGTCAGGAACGAAACATTCCTTCTTCATGTCAAACGGACGAGTCTGAGCCTCCAGACGCTCCCTGTCTGATTTCCTCAGGTACGGGGCCGCAGCCCCAAACTCTTTCATGGCGGCGTCGCCCATTTTTTTGAAGCTTGCTTCACAAAGATGAAAGCAAACGCGTGTTCGGCATCAAGTTGCCAACAACGACATGAAAGTTCCAGTGTTGCATTCATACCTTACGTATGCCTACAGAGGAGACTGAGGTGCTGGGGTCCTGCGTGGGGGAAATACACCATGAAAAGTTAAAAGTACACAAAGGGATGCTGTAGTACTCACACCTTACCTTGAGATAGAATGGTGACCTATTGTGGCTTTCACTATCACTTCCCTTTATAAAGAAGCCCCTCTGCCATATATGGAGGATGCTGGAAGACCCAGGAATGCTATTGTGTCTGAGCTGGGTCGGGGAGGGGGTTACTGAATGGCAGAGAGCAATATAGAAATCAGGGGGTAAGACGCTTATCACTGATGGGGTCTCCTGGCCATATTAGGAGCTCATTGGGGGTGGCGATTAATCATAGGTATCCTCAAGATGCCAGGGGAACACGACTCAGTCCCTAAATAGACGCAGGGAGGAATTCTTTTGTCATCGCTCCAGCATGGAACCGCTGCTGGGGAACAATGGATGCTGTGTGAAACACGAGCATCTGTCCCGAAAACAAACTGCACAAATCATCCAGCACTGCAATCATGTAGAAATATATGTGACAACTTCTAGAAAGACAAAGAGGAAAAAAGACAGGATGCAGTTTGTCTTTTTGAAGCTTCAAGCATGTTGAAAAGTGAACAGAAAATCAATATGCTTCATTTTCAGAAGGGAAAGAGCAGATTTTGTTGCTCAAATGAACACCAGGGGTGTCCAAAGTGGATAAATACCATTTGACAAAAAAATTCATTAAAAAAAAAAGCAAAATTTGACAAATTAACAGCGAATGTACAAGAATAAACTAACACACAAATAAAACATGTTCAGTATACAGTATAATAACATCTATGTAGTATGCCGTATACCAGGGGTCACCAACGTTTGAGAGCTTGAGAGTCATACGTCATACGATCGCCTCATTTCTGTAACATTTATTTTCATAGCTTAAATCAAACCCAAACATCACCAGAACATTAACAAAATACTTGTATCCACAAATCACTTTTTGCATTTCAGAATGCATTTCTTTCTCGCTTTCTCACATTACAAAAACCTGAATGAAAAGCAGGCTTGCGGGCACCTCAAGTTGTCATGGGGGGCTACCTGGTGCCCGCGGGCACCACGTTGGTGACGCCTGCTGTATACTGTGTAGTAACATATATAACATGTACATTAACTCATTCAATCTCAGCCATTTTTCCAAAGACAACCCCTTCAGTCGCGGCCATTTTAGACCATCTGGACTGATCTTCCAAGGCACACAGAACATTGTGTTCTATGTCGATATCAACATGGAACCTACCAAAAGAAACATTACACTCCCGTCTTTCATCTGGAAAAAAATTTTGTTTCTACCTTTTTCTGTTCTTTAGTAATCAGCAGTAGAACATAGGTACGTTTCAGGAAAATATTTACAACTTTTACATTCAGAACTGAACTATGTGTGTGTGCGTTAAATGTCCCTACAATGTGTAACCTTCTGCACGCTACACTCCTCCACGCTCCCTCACTTCCTCCTTCTTGTTCATACATGCAAATGTTCCCTGTCGAGCTTTTATCAAATGCACTTCTACCACCTTGTAGCCATTTTTATGGCTTAAAAATGCTCCACAATGTTCAATGGAGAGTTGTATCATCACTTCTTTTTGCCTTATGCAAAAAAAACATAAAAGACGTATAAACACGCTGTTGGGATCGGGCCTTTGGGTTTATAAAAACGCATAAATACATCTTTGCTATTGAACGAGTTAACGGCGCAGCATCAGGAGCGACTGGGGGTTCGGGACCTTGACATGGCCAAGGGGTTGACGGAGGATCGAACCAGCAACGACCATTCTGAGGCATAATTATATTCTGTTCATGATGTTACAGATTATTATTCATTATTCGTATGTGACTGAAGTCTGTCTTGGTGTTTAAACATAGACCAAAAAAGAGTCACCCGGCAGAAAATAACCCGCTAGATATTCAAAATGTGCTATGAAGGGGTCTCAGTTACTTAGGGAGCTTAAGAGGCATGGGTGACATATTGTGTTGACTTATCATAGGAGGGCATAAACAGCAGGAGATAGCAAGTGAGGCGCTCTAAATAAAGAACGCTGGTTGGTGAGATTATCCAGGCGGCAACACAGACAGAGGTCTTCAGCAGGAGACATGCCCGAGATTCACTGAAAGGCAGCAATGATGACAAACAATACAAACTCCTGCATGGGTGACGCCAAGGTCACGGCAGAGTGCCAGTTAACAGCTCTGTTGACATGGCATTGTGTCTTTCAGGACAAAGATAACTGTGTGAAATGCCAGCTAAAAACCTTGCACTGATTGAGGAGAGCGGCCACAGAGGCGTTGCCTGCATCAAGGATCAACGGCAGCACATGTCGGCCTCACACCGCCTCACACCGCCGCCCCCAGCCGACCCCTCCATGTAAATACACGCTGTATGCCTCACATACTCACGTTCTTAAATACCTAACATGTAGCATAACAGTGCTAAGTGTTAAAAATATGTGTCTAGCTATGAAAATGGGTAAAAAATGTACTATGCTAACGTTAGCGTGCTAACACCCAGCATGATAGTGTTAAGTCTTTATATAAGTGTGTACCTATGAAAATGGATAAAAATGCTAGTATGCTAATGTTGCTAGCAATGCTAACATTAGCATGCAAACACAGAGCATGATAGCGTTAAGTGTTTATATACGTGTCTACCCATGAAAATAGCTAAAAATGATAGTATACTAATTTGGATTTTTTTTATTTTGGATCAACCCCTAAAATGTAATCAGTTCGTCCATATCCCATTTGCAACAATTCCTGAAAATGTCATCCAAATCCATCGAGAACTTTTCAAGTTATTTGGAACACAAACAGATAAACACCAGCAAAAACGCAAGCACCGCGCTGCGCTTGGCGGAGGTAAAAATGTATTTTGTCTTCCAAGCACGCCTTTTCACACATTCAGCTTTTTAACCAGGTTGAACTTGCATAGTAACAGTACTGGAGGGGCCGAGCGCCGCTAATAGCGGCCCCTTGGGAGCCGAAGAGATAAAAAAAGGTCAACAACTGCTGACAAGTGCTGAGATGATTTCCATTGGGATAAGTGAGTGGCCCTCCTACTGACAGCCGGCCTCACGTTGCCAAATGGAAGCGAGAGATTCTTTGGCCGGGGTGAAGAGCCAGTGAAGATATGGCTGATCAGAGGTCAAACTTCTACATGATTTTTATATTCTCACACGCACGTACCAACCTGTGTGGTGCTTTGGTCGCTTTCACAATTGATTTACTTTTCTGGGTTTCTTCCTGTCGCTTCATTTTTTTGTTGTTGTTATACGTTGCACAGAATCATTTAGTCATCTGTAGCGAGCACACACGGAAAAATGCTTTAGTTTTTCCTGCATCGTGATTACGTTGATGTATTTCATGGCAGTGCCATATTTGTCAGACCAAATGTGACTGAAGATGCCTCCGTTTGCGTTAGAAGATCTCTGAGTAGAGACGACTTTCCACAGACGTGACGTTCAACGGCCACCAGCAAATGGCCAAAAAAATGCGAGCACAGCAATCGCTCGTTTATGGCAGTTAATCATTTATAGACCCGACCACGATAAATGAATTCCCGTGAAGTAGGATCCCTTATTGATAAATAAAATATTTTGGTAGTTAGAGCATATTGAAACCTGTTTTCCACACCCGTTGAGAGACATTCTCTCCAACGTGTCCTGGGTGTTCCCCGAGGCCTCCATTGCCTGAACACCTCTGAACACCCCTGATCACCAAAATGATGACGATGGTTAATTGTCGATAGATGAAGTCTGGCATGTGTGTTGCTAGTGACACCTAGCGGACATCCCTTAAATCAGGGGTGTCCGAAGTGTGACTCAAGGACCATTTTTTGTCAGGCCGTGGCACATTCTAAAAATATAATGTAACAGGAAAACTCAAAAAACAGCAACAGCAAAAATGGAAACCTCAGCAATCATTAGACAAGAATAACGTCATATTGGCAGGACCGGCAAAGTCACAAAGATGGATGGCGATGGACAGGTTGGCGACCCGTGATTTAGGAGTTGAAAGGTGTTGTAGCTGTTAAACTGTCATGTTCTTCACTTGGGACGTCCCAACACTTGCAGGACTTGATGCTGTTAATCCTCAACACCTTCTTCCCTGTGCACACGTCACCTCTTTGTAAGAGGTGTGAATTGTCTTTCATTAGCTGTCAGACACCTGCTGCTTTCCTTGGGGAGTTCAGGACATGCTGTGCAACAAGAGAACCTCACACCATGACTGCCTGCAGGGGGCTTCCTCTTCTCCCCCATCTCAGTCACATCATTAGTTAGTCGAGAGCTGGTCTAATCTCGTCTAGTCGAACCCCTTAACCCTTAACCCTTAACCCTTAACCCTTAACCCTAACCAACAGACCAACATTAAAGGTGTTCTTTAATGTTGTCCAAATGTGCAAAAACTACAACTAGACTAGACTTGAATAGACTAGACCGGACTAGACTAGACTAGACCAGACCGGACTAGGCTAGACTAGACTAGACTCGACTGGACCAGACTGGACTAGACCAGACTGAATCTGACTGCAGAACGGGCAAACTGGAAGTGATGTTTTGAGGGTTTATTTTGTAAATCATCCAGATGGATTCTGTAAAAGCCTCCATGGTTGCCATTTGGAGAAAGAGTCAGGCGTTAGCAGGGATTGGCCGAGCAGCTGCGAGGGATCGAATGTGCCTTATTGGTGACCTTGAGGCCCTGCTTGACGGGATTTCATTAACTCTATTTTAAGATCGGGGGATTTGTTCTCCCCCCTCCCTGAAACTCAGACCTCCCGGCACCTCGGCTTGCGGGACGGCTTTTTCCATTCAAGCCTCGTAAAAACATTTTTGGGGGAATATTTCAAGTGCATGCTACTAGATTTTACTACTACTACAAGTACTACTACTAAAGTTTATGCTCATAAAATGGTGACTTCTTTTATATAAACATTACACATAAATCAAAGCAAATAAATAATATTGAAATATTTTTATTTTATTCTTACAAAATTACTGCAGATTTTTCCATTTATGCTGCTGTTGTGTTTTGTTTTGCAGCTTTCTTGTTTTTCTTTTTAAAAAAATAACATTTTGTTAACTCTTTGCCCTTTTTCCTCCCATTTTTGCTGCTGTTTTTCCAAAATATTGACACCTTCTTCTTAAATAATCTTTGTAAATGATGTTTACGTATGACTTTATTCCCATATTAGAAGTTTTTTCCCAAAATAATTTTCCAAAAATTACAACTTGATTGTGTTTATCATAATATCATATTGTTTATAATAATATTAGGACTTTTATTAAATGTCTTTTTAAAACATATTTCAACTCCATTCTCTAAAATGTTCAAATAATTTGTCCTCATAATATTACCAGTTCATTCTTAGCAAATTCTTTCTTCTCTTGTCGTTACAATGCGACTTTTTTCTCTTAATATTTTGACTTTATTCTCCATTTCTGCTGTTATTTTATTTACAATTTTCCAACTATTTCAGCTTTCATCTTTGCAATTTTCTTCTGGTCATTATGACTTCATTCCGATAATATGTTAACTTTATTTTCATAATATTACAACTTTTTCTGCAACCCAAATATCCAAAAATAACAGCCTGTTTGTTTCTTATAATATTAGGCTTTTATTCTCCTAAAATGACCACTTTTTCTAGTCAGATTATGTTTTTTTTCTCTTAACATTTTGACTTTATTTTTAGATTTTTGCTGTTGTTGTGTTTTGGGTTGTTTATGTTTTCTTGTTTGTCTTTTAAAAAAATACAATTTAAAATGCACACTCTTTGCTCTTTTTACCAAATATTTCAACCTTCTTCTTAAGTAATCTTTGTCAATTGTCTTTTCGTAATATTTGGACTTTTTCCCCCACCAAAGTTGATCCTAAAGTTCTGACCTGAAATAAAGAAGATATTTTTTCTTTCGTATCTCAGCTCATTACATGATTTTTCATTCCTGTCAAATGGTGACTTCATTTATCGTGACTTTTTCTTGTGAGATTGCAACTTTTTTCTCTTAATATTTTGACTTTATTCTTGTCAAGCGCTGATTTCGGTATGAGCCCGTAGCCCGAGGAGCACCTGTGCTAACTATCAGCGGACAAAATGAGGAGTCCAAGTGTTTCCTAATAATGCTTGATGATGTTTTATTCGACGCTACAGGTGGTGGATGGTGGTAGTGGAGGGGATCTACGCTGCTTCACACGGCAAGACTCCGGACTTCACTCTTCCTCAAAGCCTTTCTGTTTCAGGCGGGGGAGTTGGAGAAGGGGGGAAGAAACAGCTTTTAGCTCACATGAGATTAGTTGTGTCTCGTATTCACAAATGGACTGGGATCATCTTAGTTGCGAAACCACGCTGCTTCCCGAGTGTGAGGATAAGTGCAGGCGGGGGGTGGGCGTGTGTAAGAAGGTCAGATATCTGCTGCAGAGTGCATCACGCTTCTGACCTTGGAGCCGGCGTCGCGGCTCTTGGCGCGGAGCTTGTTGACCTGAGACTCGGCGATGTCGGCACGCTCTTCAGCCTCGTCCAGTTCATGCTGCAGCTTCCGGAACTTTCCCAGGTGGACGTTGGCCTGTTCCTCCTGTTTGGTTTGGAGCAGAATGGAATAAGCACACACGAACACGGGCGGCGGGGGGGTTGGGGGGGGGGCTTTCACACGTACCGACTCCTCAGCGACTCTCTTGTAGGCTTTCACTTTCAGTTGCAGCTTGTCTACCAGATCTTGGAGACGAGTAAGGTTCTTGCGGTCCTCCTCGGTCTGTTCAAAGCAGAGAAATGATTCCACCTTTGAAAATGATAGCCTTCTTCCTTCGTCTCAACGATCAGCAACACACCTGATAGGTCAGCTCCTTGATGCGACGTTCGTACTTGCGGACACCTTTCACAGCTTCACTGTTTTTCCTTTGTTCCATTTCCACCTCGCTCTCCAGCTCCTTCACCTGAGCAAGCACAGCAAACCAGCCTTAGACTTCCACTTTATTGACAACGATGGGAATTCAGTGATTGTGGAATGAATGAGGTCCTGTAGCGTTCACTGAGGGAACGGAACTGGAGGAGTCTGTTGGAGAATGAGCTCCGAATGGTTAAAAATGAAGACATTACGAACACCGTTATTGCTTTCCAGTGACGGGTTATCCAAGTCATGACTATTTCAAACGATACCAACAGTCAAATGTGCTGCCTTTTTATAGGCAGACCATATTTTCATGACCAAAAACTCAAAACCAAAAGGTTTATTCAAAGATGCCTTATCGTTCAAAGGAGCCCGTGGCTGTTTTTTATTGGCCTGTGGCACATTCTAATAATATCATTGAACAAAAAAACTAAAAAAGGAAAAATCAGCAATAAATTTACAAGAAAAAGTTGAAATATGAAGAAAAAAAAGTCAATATTTTATGAGCATAGTGATGTTAATTAGGGGAAAAACATAATTTTAGTAGCATAAACTTCAAATATGAACTTTTTTTTTAAGTCGTAATATGAAAAACAAACAAATCAACTGATAAAGTTGTAATTTTTTGAAAATGAGGTTGTGGAAAAAGTAACTAATATTATGAGTAAAAATCATGTTATTTTATAATATAGCATAAACTTGAAATATTCAACAAATATCTGTTTTTTCTAAGCCGCAACAGTAAGAAAAACCAACAAAACAAAACATTTTATTTATTTGTTTCTCATAACATTATGTCTTTTTTTTATTTAGAAAAAACAACTTTTTTCTTTAACGTTTCAAATCCCTGCTCCTAAATTGAAGTTGTTTTTCCTCATAACATTACGAGTTTACTCGGGTGATATTGTGACTTTTTTTCTCATTAGAATACAACTTTTTACAACTTTTTTATCTTTATTCTCGTACAATCGCAGCTGTTTTATCCATTTCTGCTGTTGTTTTATTTCAAATCAGTTTCAACTTTCTTCTTACAAATGTTCTTCTCATAATTAGGACTTTATTCCCATAATATTAGAACTTTGTCTGCAACCTCATTTTCCAAAAATGCCAACTTTATTCCTTGTTTTGTTTGTTTTGCATGGTATTACAGCTTTAAAGAAAACCTTTCTTGAATATTCCAGCTTTATGTTGCTAAAATGATGTTATTTTTCCTCAAAATATTACGACGTTATTCTCTTAAAATTACAACTTTGTGTCGTTGGATTGCAACTTTTTTCTCTTGATAGTTTGACTTTGTTATAAAATGACTGCTTCTTTTTCCATTTTTGTTGTGTTTTTTTTTTTTTTAGTTTTCTTGTTAAATTATATTTTTAGAATGTGTCGCAGGCCATTAAAAAAACAGCCACGAGCCACAAATGGCTCCCGGGCCGCACTTTGGAGAGCCCTGTCATCCATGCTCATGGATATAGAAACATTTAACCAAATGGTTTAACGAGCGGTGCTGAAGGTTCCAGAATGTCTTTGAACTTAACAAGGCTGAGCTACGTTGAACTTCTCGATGGGGATCATGCTTCGCCACATTCTGGAACCTTCAGCACCGCTCATTCGAACGTAAAAGATGATTGGAGATGTGATTCCACTACGGGAAAAGGATGGTTGGGATAAATCATGAAGATCCCCAAACGTGACATTCATGCCCACGATGTGTGAGGAACAGGATCACACTTACCCTGGTCTCGAGCTTCTGCAGCTGCTTCTTGCCGCCCTTCATGGCAATTTGTTCTGCTTCGTCCAGACGGTGCTGCAGGTCTTTGATGGTTTGCTCCATGTTCTTCTTCATGCGCTCCAGGTGAGCACTGGTGTCCTGCTCTTTCTTCAGCTCTTCTGCCATCATGGCAGCGTCGGTGATGGCCTTCTTGGCCTTCTCTTCTGCATTCCTGCACTCCTGAACTGCTTCTTCCACTTCGCTCTGAAATTGGGATGCATCTGCCTCCAGTTTCTTCTTTTGGTTGATCAGAGCAGTGTTCTAAATATGACATTGGAAGAAACTTTGTTATACTTCTGGAAACACGTCAACCAGCGTGTACTGTATGTGTTGATGCTGCTACATTTTGCTGCGGATTTTTCCAGACGACAAGTAGAAAATAAGAAATGCACCATGAAGTGAATAAAAAGATTTACAGTCGACCCTCGCGTTATCACGTTTTTTCAGAAATGAATGGTGGCAGCTGTGGCGGTGACAAAATATACAATAAAAAGGCTACAAAGACCCATTTAAGCTAATTAAGAAACCGATTTAAAAGAATAATTGAAGGATAAGCACCTCCAGAGTCATTTGCACTTACCATCCTGGGTTTTGAAGGCGACCAATTAAGTCTAAAAGTTCTGTATTTCATCTCCAAATGTTTCTCCCTTCTTTTCGCCTCAAAAGCAAATGTTGGCTACAATGACTGTAAACATCCTCTGGCTCGTATCCGCTATGTTTGTACCCGAGTGATAGTACAGTGTTCCCTCGCTCCATCGCGGTTCACCGTTTGCGGACTCACTCTTTTCGCCGGGTTTTTTTTTAATGATTTTTTTTTTTTTTTTTTTTTTTACAGCATATAAATGCAGTTACAGGCCGAGTCTGGCCCTTTAAGAAGAATCCCATTGTGGGAAGTTGAGTGTTTTTGTTCTGTGTTTTAGCGAGGCGGCGTCTCTCTCTCTCTCTTCCCTCTCTCTTCTGTCTGCACCGCCTATTGTCTTCTGTGTCCTGATTGGCTGAAGACCATTGTCAATCAATCTCTTTTGTCCCGCCCTGCCGTGTCTCCTCTTGCGTCATCGCTAGCTTGCTCGCTTGCGGTCTTTGTATGTTTGCAAGTTTTCTCCCCAACAAAACCCACAATGTCGATTAAACGTTCTGCGCTGGAAAGGCAGAAGAAGCCAACTGTGACACGCTGAAGGAAGGTAGAAGTTGCGGCTGAAGGGCGGCGTTACGGAATAAATGAATCTTTGGTTCGAGGAGGAAGAAAAACGACGACAGGAGCAATATGTACAGCGGAGGCACGGTCAGAGGAGTGAAAAGTACGTGAGCCACTTAATAATTTGTTGTCTCCAACATAATAGGTTGATCATTAAAATCCAAAATATGATCAAATGTTAACGCCAGTCTGAGAAAAGGGTATAAAGTGTATGGTGAGGGCGTTTACAGCCTCAAAACACATACAATCATTGGAAACAAATAAATTTGGCGACTTCGTGGATTTCACTTATTGTGGGCCGCTTTGGGAACCTATCCCCTGCCATAAACGAGGGAACATGGTAGTCCAATGGCGTCACGTCCGGAAATGAGACTAAACAGTGAGAGCTCGCTCGTCATGGCTGCAGGCGCCATCAACTATAAATGTCATTTTTGAGAATTTGTCATTCGCTTTCCAAAATGGAACAACGTAGAACATAATTCCAAACAATATATAACATATTTAAGCAAAGTTGATGAATCATGTCAGGGACCCTTTAACTCGTTCAATACCAAAGACGTATTTATATGTGTTTATAAACCCAACAACATATTTATACGTCTTTTACCAGGTTTTATTTTTTAGCGCAAGAGGCAAAAAGAGTCAATGACACAAGTGCACACCAAAAGATGTCACTTTTAAAGCAGCTTTAAGCCATAAAAACGGTATTTGGTCGGAGGTGAATGTGACTTTAAATGGAAAAAAACACACGACAGGAAGGAGGAAGTGGAAGAGCGTGGAGGCATGTAGCGTGCGGAAGGTTACGCATTGTAGGGACATTTTAACGCATGCACAAACACAGTTCAGTTCTAAATGTGAAAAATGTAAATAGTTGATGGTGTTACAGTATATTTGTAAGTAAATTGTTATTATGATGTTTTTTGTGTTGTTTATGTTGCTATGGTTGTTTAGATATTTGAGCTGTCACAATAGCAACAAATATTTGTGTCAAAGTGAAAGCTATGCTTTTTCACAAAAAGCGTTGCATTTTCTCCCTGTTTTAGTTGGGAACTGATATTTTCCCGAATCGTACCTGTGTTCTACTGCTGATTACTAAAGAATGCAAAAAGGTAGAAACACACTTTTTTTCTGGTGAAAGACAGGAGTCTAATGTTTCGTTTGGTGGGTTCCATGTTTGTATAACCATACAACACAATATTCTGTGTGCCTTCAAAGATGAGTCCAAATGGTGTAAAATGGCCGCTACTGAAGGGGTTGGGGTTGAAAGAGTTCAAGAAGCAATGTACTCATCGGCATGCAAAATCATGACCCACTGTGGGGCGAAGTGTGTGCAAGTGTAGACGAGGCGTTATGCTGGGAGAATGTGCTCAATAAAAGATGAGAGTTCCACCTGTGAGTGCAGCAGCTGCACCCTCTCGCTAACGTCCAGCAACTCTTGCTCAGCAAGTTTGCGACTTCTCTCCGTTTGCTCGAGAGCAGCCCTCAGCTCTTCCAGCTCAGCCTGAATGAGGTTGTTACGTCTCTCCACGATGGCGATGTTCTCCTTCAGATCGTCGTTGGCACGAAGAGACTCATCCAGCTGGATTTGGCAATCCTTCACAGGATGATATCAACCATTAGTCTGATACAGTCAGAAAGCTCAGGAGTTCTTACGAGCTTACCTTCAGGTGCGCATGAACAGACTTGAGTTGTTTCTGAGCCTCAGCTGCCTGCCTGTTGGCCTGACTTAGCTGGATCTCCATCTCATTGAGGTCGCCCTCCATCTTCTTCTTCAAGCGAAGGGCCTCGTTCCTGCTTCGACACTCGGCTTCAAGTGAACCCTGCAGGGTGTCCACAGTCCTCTGCAGGTTCCTCTTGCTCTGCTCCATCTCCTCGTCCTTCTCAGCTAGTTTGCGCTCCATGTCCGCCTTCATCTGGTTGAACTCAAGCTGGGCCCTCAGAATCTTTCCCTCCTCATGCTCCAGGGAGGCCTATGATGGACATCAAGCCGTGGAATCATGTTCACAGTTTGAGTGGGTGGAAGGGTAGGAACAACGCAACAAACTCAAAGTTGAAAGATTTCCTACCTCGGCTTCCTCGAGACCAGACTGAATTTCGCTCTTTTCCTGCTCCAGCTGCTTACGAACCTTCTCCAACTCATGAACGGTCTTTCCTCCCTCGCTGAGTTGCTCGGTGAGGTCCGAGATCTCCTCTATTGTGGGGAGACGTTTGCAATGAACTCTCATTTGGACAATTTAAAGGAAAAGTGCACTTTTTTTGCCCATGTAAGACATGAACACACGTCTTTCTCACGCTTTGAACCCTGCAGCTTATACAGCGATGAGGCTAAAAGAACTCCAACTCCCATGATGCTTTGAATGCAGCTTCAAGAAGAAGTGAATTTGACGAGTGAAGTGGACGCTCATATCACATTTTGACCTGTTTTGATCGGACAGATCTTAAGTAAGTTTGATCAAGTGTAGAATTACTTCAGCTTCTGTTTGGACTGCTTTAGCGTAGGTTGATTAGTCATGCCTGGAAAGTGGGGTGCGTGGATGATGTCATATAAAGGCGACTTGTAGAGACACGCTTCCATGCTTCCATGCATGTTGAGTTGAATAAACAGAGCCAGCACGTCCGCTCCAAAACAGTTAACGTTTTGTCTTGTCAAAGAGTGACTTTAGACGCCGTACATCTCGGACGCTACACTATCGCCAACAGGCTTTGAAAAGCCGGACTACTGCATGATCAAGAGGACAATTCAAGCTAAGGGACTAATTTGCCTCGAGACAAAAGATGCCAGGAGTGACAACGAAAAAGAGAGAGACCAACAAAGTGTGTGATGAAGGAATTTTGAGGCGGGTCAATTGTGAAGACAAGGACCACTTTTGTGGATTTGGTACCCAGGAGGAGGATGAGGACAGCAATGAATGACTTTTCTGGGAAATCAAAATATACTATTACATAAATGCTTTACACCTCGCCACACCACAGTGGCTAGCTACTAGCTAGCGACTAGCTTCACCACACACTGGCTCACAATGCCTCAGGCCGCTAGCCAAAGGTAACGCTACATATTGGAGCTGCGTTGTTGTTTTTGATGCTACTGTAGGTGTAGCGTTCCTTTCTATGTTGCTATGTGACATCAATGCACCCAGGAAGGAAGTTCCCAAAATACTACAAGTATTCATGTTACCATGAATGTACGTGTTACTACATCCTCACAGCATGGATAGAAAACCATCAAACACTGTTGGAGCTTTTTGGAGGTGTTTTCATGGCGGCAAGTGCAAGTAAACAATAAAAGAGGTGACTTTTCACGTAGTCTGAAGCAGTAAAAACGGGCACGCAGTCGCACAAGTGCATTTGAAAAGAGCTCAGCATGCATCTTTTCCATGTTTTAACGCGCGCGACAGCAAGGAGCAAGTGGAAGAGCGTGGAGGAGTGTAGCGTGAAGAAGGTTCCACACTGTAGCGATATTTTAACACATGCACACACACGTGCACACACACAGTTTAGTTCCAAATGTGAAAAGTGTAAATGTATGTATTTGGATGTGTTTTGTGTTGTTTATGTTGGTATAGTTGTTTAGATATTTCAGCTGTCGCAAAAGCAACAAATCTTTGTGTCAAAGTGAAATTTTTGCATGAAATGATTCTTTTCACAAAAAGCTGCTTTTTCCCGTTTTAGTCAGGAACTGATATTTACCTGAAACTTACCTATGTTCTACTGCTGATCACTAAAGAACGCAAAAAGGTAGCAACAAACTGTTTTTCCTGATGAAAGATGGGAGGATCATCTTTCTGTTGGTAGGTTCCATGTTTATATAACCATAGAACAGATCAGTCCAAATGGTCTAAAATGGCCGCCACTGAAGGGGTTGTCTTTTGAAAAATGGCTGGGATTGAATGAGTTAATGACCTCGGGTGGAGGTGGAGGTGGGTGGAGAAAAGTGTCAGGTGTGATGTGTGATAGAAGAGTTTCAGCTAAAATGAAAGGAAAGGTGTACAAAACTGTGGTGGTGTTTGGTCTAGAGACAGTGTCCATGAGGAAAAGACAGGAGACAGAGCTGGAGGTAGCAGAGATGAAGATGCTGAGGTTCTCTCTGGGAGTGACCAGGAAGGATAGGATCAGGAATGAGTACGTCAGAGGGACAGCACATGTTAGAGGTTTTGGAGATAAAGTCAGAGAGGCCAGACTGAGATGGTTTGGACATGTCCAGAGGAGAGATAGGGAATATATAGGTAGAAGGATGCTGAGTTTGGAACTGCCAGGCAGGAGGCCTACAGGAAGACCAAAGAGGAGGTTTATGGATGTAGTGAAAGAGGACATGAAGGTAGTTGGTGTGAGAGAAGAGGATGCAGAAGACAGGCTTAGATGGAGGCAATTGATTGGCTGTGGCGACCCCTGAAGGGAAAGCCCAAAGGAGAAGAAGAGAATGAGTTGATGACCTGCCCCTTTTTTGATCTGTTTTTAGATCTTTAGAAGGCACAGAAAAGAGAAAGACGTGTGTTCATGATTCCTTGAATGAGCACCAAAGTGAAGGTGAATAAATACCCTGTAAGTTCTTGTTCTCTCTCTTGACAGTTTCCAGTTGATCAAGGGACTCCTCGTAGGAATTCTTCAACTTGAACAGTTCGGTGCTGAGACTTCTGGCTTCTTTCTGAGAGCCCTCCAGCTCGCACTGCGACTCCTCATACTTCTGTTTCCACTCAGACACGATCTGGGACGAGTTGAAGAAAAGGCGGCATTGATGTATCCACCAACTGGATGCTAAACAACAAACTCACCTTGTCAAAGTTCCTTTGCTTCTTGTCCAGAGCAGCAGCAGCAGCGTTTGACCTCTCCACGTCCACCATGAGGTCTTCAATCTCATTCTGCAGTCTGTGTTTGGTCTTCTCCAGAGAGGAACATTTAGCATTCACCGCTTCCACAGCCTCCTCAGCATCCTGCAGACGCTGAGCCAGCTTCTTCCTGAAGAGTTCACTGGTCAGTGCTCTCTACTGGTCACACTTCCCCAATTATAGGAAGGATTTATGGTCAAAGTAAGAAGGAACCCCTTTGACTTGGAACGATACCATTCACAGTACGAGTGGCCCTCGGGTTCCACAACGTACAATGTCTGAAGATTTGACATGGATGATCCGTTCATGTCTTTCACTGTATGATAGCATTTTAGCAGCACAGAGTTCAAATATGACTGACTTTTTTGTCCAATTTGGAAAATGAGGTTGGGGATAAAGTTATATTACAGGAATAACAAAATACGATGAGAACAAAACCAGAATATTATTAGAAGAACATTTACAGAAAGTTTAAATATTTGGAAAATAAAATTTCAAAACACATCAGAAATGGGAAGAAAAACGTGTCAAATGTGATGAGAACGTTGTCATATTCGAATGAGAAAACAGGTTGCACTTTTATGAGGAAAACCTTCTAATGTTATGAGGAGAAGTAATAGCACTGAGCAGCTAGCATAGAGCTGACTTCTTTTTCAACAATGTAATATTATGAGAAACAAAGAAAAAGCTGTAATATTTGGAAAATTAAAAAGTTAGAATATTACGAGAATAAAGTCAGAAATAAGAGATAAGTTTTACGGTAGGAACGTTGGAATTGTTTTTATCAGAAATGGAAAAAACAGCTGTAATTTTAGGAGAATTAAGAGATATTATCAATAAAAAGTAGTAGTATGAAGATGAAATGTTCAAGAAAAAGGTTTAAAGGCGTAACATTACGAGAAATAAAACAAAGACTGCAGTTGGAAGATTACGTCGGGAAATATGAGAATTAAGTCCGAATATTATTCGACAAAAATTTACAGAAGAAAGTTTCAATGTATGGAAAATAAAAAGAAAACAACAGCAGAAATTGAACAAAACAGCAAAAACGTCAAGTTCCTCGGAAAATGAGGAAAAATCATATCTTTTTTTTTTAAACGATGAGAAAACAACAACATTTTAGAAAAAATATGTTGGGGAAAAGTTCTAATCTGACGAAAACAAAGTCACCATATTATGGGAATGAATTCAGAATGATGAGAACAACGTTGAAATAGTTGAAAAACAGCAGAAATGAAAAAAAACTTGTCATTTTACGAGAATAAAGTCAAAATATAAGTTAATATAAGTTGTAATCGAATGAGAAACAAACAATCGTAATATTATGAGGATTCATGTGGCAGCGTTTGGTCTGCATGAGATGCAGTTTGTGTTGAAGTACACATCCAGCAACTCCTTAGCGTATCTTTACTAAATGTCATTTCACTGTGTGGCCCTGGCTGGAAAAGGCGTATAGTTGACTTACTTAGCTTCCTCCAGTTCTTCAGTCCTCTGGATGGCGTCCGTTTCGTACTTAGTTCTCCACTGAGCCACCTCAGAGTTGGCCTTGGACATGCCACGCTGCAGCTCAGCCTTGGCCTCCTGCTCCTCCTCGTACTGCTCTCTGAGCAGGTCGCAGTCGTGGCGAGAAGACTGCACGGCATGCGCTAATGCGTTCTTGGCCTACATCAACACGCGATGTTCATCTTTTGGAGTCAGAATCATTCAAACAAACGTCCAGACCTTGATTTCCTCCTCGAGTTGTCGCTTGAGATCTTCAAGTTGCTGGTTGTAAGAATTCTTTCCTCTTGTCAGCTGGGAAATGAGAGAGTCTTTCTCCTCCAGTTGTCTGGAATACTCATCTGGAAGGATACAGGTCGGGTGTTAGCATCATTTTAGCATCATCTTCCCGTAGAAGATACCACTGACCGTTCTCAGCTTGAAGCTTGGCTTTCTGTGTGCTGAAGTCATTCAGGGATCTTTGGCATTCATCACATTTATTCCTGTAGTCATTCATTTGATCCTCCAGAGTTCTGTTGGTCTTCTCCAAGTGGGTCTGGAAAGTGAAGGTACGTTGGTTAGCACTCTTCGGAACTACAATCCTGGTAAGAGTATGTAGCAGTGGCGTATACTGTTACTGTACACGCCATGCGGGATGCTTGTGTAGAAAAGTATTGTATGACATTTTTGGGCAGCAAGTTATTGTTAGCATTATGCATTATTTTAGCTGTTTGAAAACGTACTGAATCAGCAAATTTGAAATCATATTTGTGATTTTACAAATAAGGGATTTGTATGTTCTCTCTACTTGGCATTATGAATCATCCTCAGCCTTCTTTTTTGCAGTACGTTTAGTGAGCGAAGATTGCTTTTATAAAGATTAGCCCATATCTCCACACAATACGTTAGACATGCTAACACCAGACAGCAGTAGAGTGGAGGGATTTCTGACCAACAACACATTTTGCTGTATAATTATTACTTGATTTGCTTTATAATTATTTATAATTACAATTATTATGCAATATGGAAGTATTTCTCGCCACCTTATTTGTATATTTTTGATACGAGATTTCCAGCTCATTTTTTTGTCTATTATGATCCCAGAAATGTGTTTTCTTTCATTCTTTCAATGTCCACTCCGTCTGTTTGTATTTGGTCGTACGTGTCCTTTCTGCTATTTCCAAATAGCATTATTTTAGTTTTACTTACGTTCAAGGATAACCTGTTTTTAACAAACCATCTTTTTCATATGACCATTTCATCTGTGACTTTTTAAACAAGTTCTTGTGTGCTTTCACCAGAACAAAAAGCGGTGGTATCATCCGCGAATAATACCAACTTAAGTCCTTTGTTACTTTACAAATGTCGTTGATGTACAAGTTAAACAGTTTTGGTCCCAGTATGGACCCCTGGGGTACTCCACACATGGTGTATAAACTCCCAGATGTGTATTCTCCTAGCTTTACAAATGGTTTCCTCTTTGCTAGGTAGCTTTTAACCCAATTTAAGACTAAACCTCTAATTCCGTACCTTTCTAATTTTGAAATTAAGATATTGTGATTAATTGTATTGAAGGCTTTTGTCAGATCCATGAATACTGCAGCTGCACATCTTCTGTTGTCTATGGCAGTAGTGATTTCCTCCGTGATTTCCATCAGTGCCATAGAAGTTGAAATGTTGGCTCTGTATGCGTATTGACTGCCTGCTAGTACTTCATTCTTATTCATACATTTGTCCAACCTGTTATTAAATAGCTTCTCCATCACTGTAGAAAATTGGGTTATAGGAAACTGGTCAGTAATTTGTAAATTGACATTTGTCTCCATTTTTAAACAATTGGAACGACTTTAGCTATTTTCATTTTGTTTGGAAATGTTCCAGTGTGAAATGATACGTTACTGATGTATGTCAACGGTGCTGCGGCCATTTCAATTCCATGACAGCTGTTTTGTTGCCATTGTTATATTTGTCCAAACAAAGGGACCTTTAGTTGTATCGGGCATTAAAATGAGCAAACTGAAGAAACAAGGGTGTTCTAATCATTTTTTCCATGACGGTATGTTGCACATTTCCGGCGCTATTATTCAGGCTGTGTTATTGTTAAACACGGCGTAGCCTACCTTAGACTTTGCAATCTGCTCCATGTTGGAAACGACATCGTCCAGTTCCAGCCTGAGTTCGCTCTTCTCCTTCTCCAGTTTCTGCTTGACTCTCTGCAGGTTGTCAATCTGCTCCCCCAGGTCGGCAACACTATCAGCTTGTTTCTTCCTCAGTGTGGCTGCAGTGGCTTCATGCTGCAGAGTGGCCTCTTCCAGGTCTCTGCGCAGCTTCTGGAACTCGGCCTCCCGCTTCTTGTTCATCTCGATCTGGACGGACGTCGCTCCACCGGCTTCCTCCAGCCTCTCGCTGATCTCCTCCAGCTCTCTGGCCAGGTCTGCTCTCTGCTTCTCCACCTTGGCTCGAGCGGCTCGCTCTGCCTCCAGCTCTTCCTCCAGCTCCTCGACACGGGCCTGTTGGTAGTCAGTGACGTGCGCTGAAGTTCATAGCAACATGATGAACCCAACAGAGTAGCTTATCCCCCGCCAAGCGCAAGCGTAGCGCCATGGTTATGTTTTTGCCGCCTTTATCGGTTTGTTTGTTCACAATAACTTGAAAAGTTTTGAATGAATTTGGATGACATTTTCAGGAATTGTTGGAAATGGGGACACTGCGAGATAGGACCATTTTCGGCAATTGTGCATATAACTCCACAAAAAATGGTCAGACCACTTTTTTGGGACATTTAGCCTTCCCGGTACTTTGCACTATCATGCTAGGTGCTAGCATGCTAACGTTACCATGTTAGCATTTCTAGCATGCTAATGTTAACATACTAGCATTTTTTGCAATTTTCATGGGTAAACACATATAAACACTTAGCAGTACCATGCTAGGTGTTAGCATGGTAATGCTAGCATGTTACCATTGCCAGCATGCTAATGTTAGCATACTAAAATTTTCTGCTATTTTCATGGGTAGACACATATAAACGCTTAACACTAGCACACTAGGTGTTAGCATGCTGACATTTGCATGTTAGCATTGCTAGCAAGTTAACATGAGCATAGTAGCATTTTTTGCAATTTTCATGAATATAGACTTAAGCAGACACTAGCGCCATCATGCTAGCTGTTACCATGCTAACGTTAACCTGTGAGCATGCTAACAATTATACTAACATTTTTAGAATTTTCAGACGTAGGCACTTACACAATTAGCGCTATTATGGTAGATGTTAGCTTGCTCATCGTTAAGATTCTTTAAGTCATTCAAACCCTTCCATGGTATATTTTCATGGTCAAGGAATCTAAATATGTTGATCAAATAAATGTAGGATATACAGTATATACATATTATATCATATTTATGGTGTAACTCACAATATGGGCGCTTGGCAGAGGTCTATACCCCTCCACCTTCCATCTGTTCTAAATGTGCAATTCCATAATTCATACTCAGTCAGTACCAATAAAAGTACAGCAGAGCCTTGCCATTTGCCATTTAACGTAAATGTTGGACACACCCATAAAAATCCAGAAAAAGTAAAACACTTAAGGCCCTGTCCAAAAACAGGAGCGCTTGATTTGGTCACCCGCACAGTACGAATAAGTGAGTAATCTTGTCTCATTGGAGGGTTTCTATTTTTAAGTAATCGGTTATCAGACCTTTTTTAATCTTATCGGATTTATCAGTATGCTGTCATAGTTCCGTCATGCCGTGCACCCCTAGCTGAAACACTAAAATATTTGGACTCAAAGCGAATGTCAGTATTTTTACCTGAAGCTCCTTCAGCTTCTTCTGAAGCTGAGCGATCACGGCTTGCTCATCTTCAATTTTGCCATTGAGCTGACTCATTTCGAAGTCCTTCCTGAAAAAGAAGGCGTGGTCATGATCTCTTTATTCCAGTGCAGTGACGAGGGCCTGATCCAAAACATGAACGTGTGGATTTGTACTTTTTCAAACGTTCCTCCAGCTGCTGCTTGTCGTTTTCCAGGTCCATGACCGTTTCTTGGGTCAACTTCAAGTCTCCCTCCAGCTTCCTCTTTGCTCTTTCAAGGTCCATGCGAACCTTTTTCTCTTGTTCCAGCGACCCTTCAAGCTTTTATTTTTAAAAGAACATCATTCATTAGCATAGCTGCAACAATTTCAATATTGAAAGCAGGGATGCTCCGATCAATCGCCCACCGATCACGATCGGCCGATTTACATGTAAAAATCACGTGACTGGCATATGCCGATAAATGCCTTTCAACGCCGATCACAAAAGCCGATCACCTTGGCAATCCGCTTGGCGCCACGAGCCATGACGAGATAGCGTCATTTCCGGGAGCGACGCCATCGGGGTACTATAGCGTGTAGCAGACAGAGGATGTTTGCAGTGATTATAGCCTCGTCCCTTGCTATCTTAAAGCTTCCTCTTTTGGAAAAGAAAACCAACTTACAAAAAAACTACTTTTTGGAGGCTCACACTGTGATCATCAGTTCAACATGTTAGCTAACGCATCCAAAACGCTGGACAACAGTCAAAATGCTGAGCAAATAACCAGAAAAAATGAATTAGTTGCACGAGGTGACCAGCCTTCGTCAGCGCTGGAAGACGCCGGCTTCACCGACTGCTCTCTCGCTCGGAGCCCGCCTACGTGCCACCTGGACGCCCCGCCACCCTCACATCCAAAAGAGGCGTCTCATCCACTGGAAGTTTCAGCAGTGATATACGTTCTCTCGAAGATGTTTTTGTCTAAAGGAAGGTGATATCTTCTAGCCAACCGCAGGGTTGCAGCCAGGAATTGGTATCGGAACCGGCAGCATAAAACCCTGATGGGAGCATCCCGAACTGAAATTGATCCATACATCATCCACTTGCTGCTCCAGCTTAGACTTGGCCTTGGTCAGAGTGTTGACTTTGTCTTCTTCACTCTGGAGGTCATCCAGGGTTTGCTGATGAGCTTCTTGTAAGGCTTTCTTCTCCTTGGTCAGCTTGGCGATGATTTCATCCAAAGCTGCCATTTCTTCAACCAGGTTCTTCACCTGGAAGACGACACACCCAAACTGTGGCTTTGACACGACAAGCGATACAAGTGTTGTAGCCTCAAGCAGCTGGTCATACCTTGTTCTCAGTGGCATGCTTCTCCTTCTCCACTTTAGCAAGTGTTAGCTCCAGGTCATCAATGTCTTTCTTCAGCTCCGCACATTCATCCTCTAGCTTCCTCTTCTTTGCTGTGAGTTCAGCATTCATCTCCTCCTCGTCCTCCAGTCTTTCCGTTAGCTCCTTGGCTTTTGCCTCCAGCTGGATTTTGTTTTTTATCAGCCCCTCGCACCGTTCCTCAGCATCACACAGATTGTCTTGCTCCTGCCAAATGATCATTGCCGTTAGCGGTTGCAGTCATGGCAAACATTCTGCCTGAAGTTGCACATTTCATGTAGAGTGAATGTGCAGCACCTATAAAACCTCCATTTCCATCATGTGATCTGCATGTGAAGCACATTGTTGTTGTTATTGTCATTAGCATTGTTACGCCCAAGAACTATCTTTATGGCGTAGTGACACCTTGCCACAACACAGCAGCTAGCTACTAGCCAGCTAGCCACTAGCTTCAGCACACACTAGCCAAAGGTAACGCTACACATTGGAGCTGTGTTTTTGTTTGAGCGTCACTTTCTATGTTGCTATGTGAAATCAATGCACCCAGGGAGGAAGTTCCCAAAATACTACAAGTATTCATGTTATCATGAATGTATGTGTTACTACACGCTCACAGCATGGATAGAAAACCATCAAACCTTGTTGGAGCTTTTTGGAGGTGTTTTCATTGTGGCCTTTCCAGGTTACATACATTCATTAGCACGTAACCTTCATTATTGAAGTGTACCAATGACGCCATTCGTGTGCCTACTTTACAGTTTTCTCACTTCGGGACATGGGGAAATAAAAAAGGGACATTTTTGTTTGTTTTGGGGGTTCAGGGACCCCCCAAAAAAGGGAATTATATTGTAGAATTCATTTTGCTGTGAACTCCAAATGCACTAAAGAAGAGGTCAACTTGACCCGAGGTTGTATCATGCATGTTCTTTCGTGAAATATTTTGCTAAATTCCTTCAGTGTGAAGCGCATCCCTTACTGGGCCCGTCACGGTAATCAATAAATGTCTCTGTCTGTTGTGTATGGTGTCTTTTTTGTTGTTTTGTTTTGTTGGGTCTGTTACCATCTGGCAAAGGGACTGCCGATGAAAATTAGCCTTTCAGCTAACTCGGGTACATTTACTTTCTGATGAAATGTTGATTAATGTACACTGTCCCTTTTTTAAAAATAAAAAATTTGAATTTGAAAAATCAATTAATCACACGATAAATAGAAAGGAACTGGATCATTTTGCTGGCCTGGATGTATCGACATGTGCATGCGTGTTTGTTTTCCTCCTCTCTGTCCACCAAACAGGCTGGATGCCGAGTGGGTTCACTCTGTGCATCTGCCTCAACAACCTGCTTTTTGTTTCAATTCCTTTTTTGTGAAAAGAGACCAAGAGCCTATTTATTTTCACCGGGGTTTTTTGATTGTTTAAATGAGTATTTTTGTTTGTTTAAAGCTCTTGACGTGCCAATTACAATGTTAAATACTCCTGAGAAATGAAAGTTTACTGCGTTTGATGGCTGGCAATGTGACGATAATGTTGACGATATTATCGTTTATCGGCAATAATATGTGGGCCAATTATCATCCAGCTACATTTGTTAGGGTGACAGGCCTAACCCTTAAATAAGCTCCTGGTCTGCCAAAAGCCCCTTAGATCAGGGGTAGGCAACCTCCTTCAGCCTCCTGGTTGGGGGTCCTTTTGGTCATGATGAGTTATGAAATAAAATGATTTATGTTATATTTGGAGTTTGAAGTGAATCTGTAACATCGAAATTTTAAAAAGGTTTAGAATTAGTCACTTCAAAGATGCGTCACATCTACGTCTACGGCCCTCGTCTTTACCTGCAGGCAGCTTCTTGAGCGTACAATCCCCGAAGCTAACCATGAATCCATCCAAAAAATAAACTATTCATCAATATCAGTCAAACGAGAGCAGCAAAGTCATACTTTACTGTCCCAAAAAGGGGGGATCAGCATCCAGGGTCTGGCAAAAAGCATTTAATTCAAACCCGCCAAGACAGTCCTCAGTTTATGTGTACTTTTGTAAAACCGCCAAGCTGAAACTACCGTATTTTCCGACGATAAGTTGCACTTTTTTTCATGGTTTGGTTGGTCCTACCACTTACACTCCAGAGCGACTTCTTTATGTTTTTCTCCACATTGACAGCCGTGCTCTTGGCTCGTGTGCCAGGTTCTGCTACTCCTACCACTCCTGCACCCCCAACATAAACACCAACTGAGAAGGACGGAACACAAACGTCCCCCAAAACAAAGTCATATGCTGCGTGTGAACGAGTTACGTTCTGCTGCTGAGGCTAAAGTTATCTGAATAAGTGTTCATATGGGACCTTAGCATAGCACCTATTCACGTTACGTTCATTTCATTTGATTCGTACGACGAGAACTTGCCTGTCAAGATTAAATGTCTGTTCTTGGTCTCTGATTTTATCAAATAAATTTACCCCCCAAAAAATGCAACATATATTTGTTTTTTTCTTCTTTTCGGCTGGTGTGACGTATAGTCCGGAAAATACAGTTTATTCTATTAAAGTGGGCTACGTTTTACTTTACTTTGACACAAATTAACACGGGAAGGACTCAAAAAGGCTTCGCAAACTGCACTTGTGTTTGCTGTGTTCTGTTGTAGTCAACCGAAAGAAAGACTCAAACTCGCGTTACGTTTGCAGCTGCAGACTATTTTTCTTTCGTGTAAGAGGGGCGAAATGGCTCTTTTGATAGGAAGGGTTGCCCACCCCTGCTAGATGGCAGGATGTCCAGGTAAGGGGTAGGTTCTGGTCATTTAGCAACCTGTTCAACTGCTGCTGAATTCAACGAGTGGACGCGTCTTTGAGGGCTTTCTCCTCCACACCCTCAGCTGAGCATTTGCACATTTTGCAAACCAACGTCATTTGCAACGAGGGTTGAATAAGTTGGAGTGGAACCGTGCCTAGAAAGAATCATCTTAGGTGCTTCACACTCACAGCCTGAACTTGGAGCTGCAGGTCATTCTTCTCTTGGAGAAGAGACACCATCTTCTCTTCCAGCTCCTTCCTACGTGCTTCAGACTTGGCGTACGCTTCTTTCAACTTCAGGAATTCTTCCTTCATGTTGGCCATCTCCTTCTCCGCTTCAGCCGATCTCAGGAGGGGTTTGATCTTGAAGAAGAGCTTCATCCAGGGCCAATTCTTGACCCCCATGAATGAGCGGATGTTCCACTGGATCACCAACAACGCATCTCTGAAAGATTGGAACAAAAGCAGCCGTTACGTTACGGTAGACAATTGCAATGCCAAATCGAGAAAAGAAATATACCTGCGTTCCACCATCTTCTGATACTCAATACGAGACAAAACACCTCGAGATCGAGCTTGAATGGCGGTGATGATCTTGGAGAGACGCTCATCTCTCATCTCCTCCAGGAGACCCAACAGTCCCGCTTTGAAGAACACCTGGCAACAGCGATCATTCATTCACTGGAGCAACCGCACACACGTCACTGAGAGCATCTCCAGCTCGTACCTTGGTGTGACCAAACTTGTACTGGTTGTGATCGATGTCCAGAGATGCAAGGAGCTTCTCAGCTCCCTTCCTGCTGTCAATAAACTGTCCCTCGGGGATGGCAGCGGGATTCAAAATGCGATACCTTCAAAGCAAATGAGGTGTGTTTTAGTCTTCAGAGGTATTCACGACGTGTGGCCTAGCGGTTAGCATGTTGGCCACACAGGCGGGAGATCTTTTGGAAATGTGGGCCAAATGATATGCAGTTACACGCCCCATACTTTTTGTGAGCGGCGTCTCGTCCCACTTTGTTTGACAGTCCTCCAACGCACCGTTGTGGGCGTGCTAACTTTGCCCCACGCTGCACAGATAGACTACTATACTGTATTTTTAGCCTTTTTCTCTCACCTCATATTTGCTCCCACATGCTGGTACTATGTGGGAATGCATTAAGGGAAGATTTGATGTGTTGATTGAGTGCTAACGTGCATATTTGTTCTCTGAAAAGCAAAGCCCAGGCTGGTACTGGTGGATGGTGGCTCTGTATTCATTTGGTGCTTCTCATTTCATGTTGTGCCCTGCGATTGGCTGGCAACCAGTCCAGGGTGTACCCCGCCTCTCGCCTGAAGTCAGCTGGGATAGGCTCCAGCATACCCCCGCAACCCTAATTAGGATAAGCGGCATAGAAAAAAGATGGATGGATGGAATTTGATGTTGTTCCTGTCTTAGTTTTACACAATACATCATCAATAAGACACGTTAGATCGCTATTATGTTGAACAAAAGTCAGATTTGAAAGGGGACCCATGATGCTGAACCTCTTGTCTGACTATAAATGTTGTTCCAATGTTGTGTTCTTGTGTGAAACCATGCCAACGCATCAGATAATGAGGTTTGCCCATTTGGAAGTGACAACTTATCAGTGTCCTGATAAATGATCAGTGTGTTTTTTTTGTGGAACTAATTGGACAAAAGCGGTCGGCCAGCTGTCTGGAAGTCTCGGGAGCGCTCAGGAGCGTGACGGATCACAGCGGAGTGAGCTCGGCGGGAGGCGTGCCCGGAGGAGAGCCGGGGGTGGAGTAAATTACACAGACAGTTTGGGCGGAGGCAGGAAACACTGCAGGAAGAGCTGCAGAGTCTGGAAGATCTAGAAAGCTTTCTGTGTGGGTTATCACGTGTTGCTGCTCTATGGGAGTCCACAACTCCATACAAAGGCCCGAAAATGAGTATAATAGGTTTGCTTTAACAAAAAACCCAAATTGGGTGTCATACCCTGCAGTGTGAACGTAGCTATAAACAGTGGTTAGCATACTTTTACCAGTCCTGTTGTTACGGTATGGCTGGTGCTGTCAGAAGCTTGACCCCCAGTGTGCAGAGACGAGGCAATGGAGTGCAAAAATAAATGTTCTTTAATTGTTTAAAGCAGGAGCGAACAAAAGGCGACAGAGAAAAAGCTCAGTGATAAAAGTCCAGGTCGGCCAGGTAAGTGGATAGTTCAGGTAACAGCACTGATTAGGTGACGAGGCGCATAGGAAGCACAGACAATGGCAATGAACCAGCGCCGCTCGTACGACGGCTCTGGCCTTTTAACGGCCGCAAATGACAATTGGCCGCAGCTGTCAGGCCACCAGGCGTGAAGCGGCTGTCTCCGCCACTACGCAGGAAGTACAGCTCTCCAAAATAAAGGCGCAGGACAGGAAGGACTCGCTCCTGTCCTGCGAAACCTAACACTTGTACCCCTTCTGACATTTGACATGAAGCCATGTGCCCCCCACTCCTGCACATTTCAACTTCAATTCTTCTCTACAAAAATGTAAATATGTAAGAACGACGACATACCAAAGGAATCTGAAGACTATTGATCTTTGGGCGAGAGGCGGGATACACATCGCAGAGCACACTCACACTCACACTCACACCTACGGACAATTTGGAGACGTATATGATACCTCTGTTTAAAATCTCCGTAGAGGATCCGGTTGGGGAAGCCCTTCCTGCAGATCCTGATGCCTTCCAGCACGCCGTTACAGCGCAGCTGGTGCATCACCAGAGGGTTCTCCATGGCTCCAGGAGTCTTGGTCTCATTGGGGATGATGCAGCGTACAAAGTGGGGGTGAGTGGACCTCAAGTTGGTCATCAGCTTGTTCAGGTTCTCCTGTCAGTGTGAATGAGTAACTGATGTACATTTATGCAGAACATGATGAATCCAACCAACAGATCATCAGAAAAACTACCCTATGAAGGGCTGACACAGTCTGGAAAGATGAACCCTTCCTCTTCTTCTCCTTCTTGCCTTCACTGCCTTCACTCATAGCTGCTCAAGACAAACTCCATAAGGCCATCTTAGAAGGACAGATGAACTAAAAACTACTGTCATTTCCGGTGTATCAGCCACTACTTTGCTCTTAAATGTTGCACCTCGCGGCTTACAGAGCAGTGTGGCTAATTTATGGCCATGTTCTAATCTCATGACACCTCGTGTCCGTCAGAACTACCACTAATCGGAAGAGGTAGCTCTTTATTTGGCAGGAACCAATCACCAACTTCCCAGCATGCTTTGCTAGACTGGGAAGGCCTGTGGCTTATAGTTTGGTGCAGCTTATGTTTCTCTTTAAATGTAGTGGGTGCGGCTTATAGGCCGGAAATGACGGTAATTCTACTCCACCATACCTGAGTCAGCCCCAGCGTAGTTAGCAAAGAGGAGCGCCAATAATTTCAGAGTAGACTTCTGGTAAAGTCCAACCACGGTCTCATTCAGAGGGTCCTTGTTCTTCACCAGCCAGTTGTTGATGTTGTAGTCAACAGTTCCGGCGTAGTGGATCAGGGCAAAATGGGCTTCTGGTTTCCCTTTGACAATTCTGGGCTTCTGGAAGTTGCTGGATTTCCCCAGGTGGTTGTCATACAGCTTAGCTTTAAAGGTGGCATCGCTGGCTTTGGGGAACATGCACTCCTCTTCAAGGATGGACATGATACCCATGGGCTGAGGAGAACACAATATGAGTTATTTGAATTCTACCGTCAATGGTAGCCTCACACAAAAGAGTCTTACCTTTTCAATCAGGTCGATACACGCCTGCAAGTCCATACCGAAATCTATGAAAGTCCATTCAATGCCCTCTTTCTTGTACTCTTCCTGCTCCAGCACAAACATGTGATGGTTGAAAAACTGTTGCAGCTTTTCATTGGTGAAGTTGATGCACAGCTGCTCAAAGGTGTTGAACTGGAACGGAAAGTGAAAATATGTTTTCTTTTTAACTCTTATGTGATTAGACAAATAAGAAAATAAGACATTTTTGTCCATCAGCTCACATCAAAGATCTCAAATCCGGCGATATCCAAGACACCAATGAAGTACTGGCGAGGCTGCTTGGTCTCCAATGACTGGTTGATCCTAACGACCATCCACAGAAACATCTTCTCATAAACGGCCTTGGATAGCGCTCCAACGGCATAGTACACCTGCAGACACCAACCATACTCACCAGCCAGCACTGATTTCGTTTCTGATCCCATACAGGGTCAGAGTCGGGTCGGTATCATCATTTTTTTCAACTGGTTTATTTCATAGCGCAGCACAACGAATACGAGACACTGAATGATTGATGAATTCCATAA
Organism: Dunckerocampus dactyliophorus; assembly: GCF_027744805.1. Taxonomy (NCBI): domain Eukaryota; kingdom Metazoa; phylum Chordata; class Actinopteri; order Syngnathiformes; family Syngnathidae; genus Dunckerocampus; species Dunckerocampus dactyliophorus. The sequence continues at coordinate 50,966,552 of NC_072820.1, forward strand.
ATTGTTAGCTGAAATAGAATTGATCATTTATGCCGCATGTGGAAGCTAGCATACAACAACAGATAACAGACAGGTCACAATCATGAAATATGTGAAAAAGGTCTTTTGAACAATAAAAAAAGAACATAAGTGAAATAATAAAACCATGAAAATAAATCATTAATAAGAATGACTTTAGGAATGAAAACCTTATTCACAATTCACACATGACTCCGTTTGCCATCGCTCGTCCTTCCAAACGTTCCAGACAAACATTACCTCCATAAACACACAGAATTTCCTTTTTCTCATTATTCTTTTATTTATTCTCTAAAAATAGACCATTTGTTTCACTTTATTTTATTTTTTTTTTAAATGTTCCCCAAAAAACAGATCACTTTTCCCACAGAAAGTTTAAAAAATATATTTTTCTCTATTTATGTTTTTCTCTAAAAATAGGCCATTTTTTCCACATACATTTATTTTTTTATATTTTTTCTCCCAAAATAGGCAGCTTTATTCCACAGAATAAAAGAAAATGTTTTAGTGTATCAATTTTAGAGATTGAAGTGCAGGTGTTGGCAGTATCAACATTTCAGTATCGATCCGCACATCACTACCAACCAGCCATAGCAGTGTGACCACTGTACCAAACATAAAGTGGTTACACTGAGGTGTTCATCTAACGACGTGTTTGTTAAGGACGGGTGGTGCTCAGGTTACGGCGTTTCGTGCTCCGTTCCAAACGTGCTCCCATAAACTGAGAAGCTCGCAGTAGAAGGATGCCAGAGAGGAGCCAGATGAGGTGGCTCGGGCATCTGGTCAGGATGCCTCCCGGACACCTCCCTGGGGAGGTGTTCAGGGCACATCTGACCAGGAGGAGGCCTCGGGGAAGACCCGGGACACGTTGGAGAGACTATGTCTCTCAACTGGCCTGGGAACACCTCGAGGTCTGCCAGGAGGAGCTGGACAAAGTGGCCGGGGAGAAGAACGTCTGGGTTTCCCTGCTTAGGCTGCTGCCCCCACAACCTCACCTCGGATAAGCGGAAGAAGATGGATGGATGTATGGATGGATGGATGGATGTATGGATGGATGGATGTATGGATGGATGGATGGATGGATTCATAGTGACGTCTCAGTGACACAATGTGATCGGAATGTTTGCAATGCTGTTGGAATACTGCTAGAATATTTAGAATGCAGTCAGAGTGCAGTTAGAATACCTTCTGAATGCCGTTTGGTATTTTTCCACGTCGAATCCACCTCTAAAGTTTTTAGCTTGCTCAAAACACCACAAGAATGGGCCCAAAAATTTGGAATGCACTTGGAATATCCAGGAATAACCCACAAATTCTGGCATAAGATCCGACTTACATCACAGAGTAACCTGGTAACCCAAGCACCCCCCGTATCGGTTTTATTACCAGATGCTTGTTATGTCTTACCTGGGCAACGTTTTGTCCCTTGGTGACCCACTCGTTCCCCACTTTAACTCTCGGATGGCAGAGACCTTTGATGAGGTCGGCGGAGTTGAGGCCCATCAGATAAGCTGCTTTGTCAGCATCTGAAGAAGGAAAGCAAACGCTGTCGCCTCCTGCCGGCGTGTCCTGCTGAGCTCACGTGATGTCTGACCTTCAGTGCCATCAGCCTCCGCCTGCTCTTCCCGCTGCTTCTGCTTGAACTTCATGTTCCCGTAGTGCATGATGGCGCCTGTCAGCTTGTACACTGAGTTCTTTTCCTCTTGTGTGAAGCCCAGCACGTCAAATGCGTTCTGTCAAGGGGGGTGGGACGCTTTTCATGATGCGAATGCAAGTGACGTACAGTACATACTGCTCTTATTAGTGGTCACCATATTATTATTATTAATATTGTAAAAAAGAAATGAGCATATTTTCTTTTCATAATATTATGACTTTATTCCCATAATATTTGTATTTTATTTCCATAATATTTGTATTTTATTTCCATAATATTTGTATTTTATTCCCATAATATTTGTATTTTATTTCCATAATATTTGTATTTTATTCCCATAATATTTGTATTTTATTCCCATAATATTTGTATTTTATTTCCATAATATTTGTATTTTATTCCCATAATATTTGTATTTTATTCCCATAATATTTGTATCTTATTCCCATAATATTTGTATTTTATTCCCATAATATTGTAACTTTTCCCCAATCTAATTTTCCAGTTCCAAAATGACAACTTTATTTTGTTTTTTCTCATCGTCTGACGACTTCTAAAAAGAAAACCACCTATGCTTACTGTTTGTCCTCATGATATTACAAGTTTATTCTCGTACAAATTGCCTCTTTTTTCTCTTAATATTTATTCTTTATTCTCTTAAAATGACTGCTGTTTTTTTTATTTATTTTCCAACTAGCTCAACTTTCTTCTTGTAATTATGAATTTATTGTCATAATATTTAAATGTTATTCTCATAATGTTATAGCTTTTTCTGCAATCTCATTTTCCAAAAATGACAACTTTATTCGTTGTTTGGTTTGTTTCGCACATCTTTTTTCTTTAATATTTCAACTTTATGCTACGTTATTTTTCCTCCTAGTATTATGACGTTATCCTTGTACAATTACAACTTTTTCCGTTAGATTGCAACTTGTATTCTTGTAAAATTGCTCTGATTTTTCCATTTTTGTTGTGTCCCCCGGTCCGCACTTCGGACACCCGTGGGTTACACACCCAAGCAATTTGGAAAGGTGGGGAAAATGAGCAGCAGGAAACAAAAGCTGACACACTTTTGTGTTTCTGAATGCCAATCTTCACTAAAGACGAGCACCGACTGTTGCACTTTGGGCTTTTGTGGCTCTTTGTCGGGCGGGGTCGGGTCAACTCTATTTGGCGTTATGGCGGTTGAGCGGAAGGGGGGGTGCGTCGTTGCGGCCGGAGCTGTCAGCTTACCGACCCGCGTCGATGCAACTTAAGGATTTGTTTGGAGGCGCACGTCACGCAACACTTGTTATTTGCGAGGGCGAGCATGTCTTTGTGTTTTTAGTAGCCTATTTGATTCAAATGTAGGTTGATTGTGTTAATAACGGATTGAAATGACGTGTGTTTAACATAAGACCTATGGTGGCGTACGCACAGCCAAGCCCAGCGTCCAGATTTGTCATTTTGCAGTTGTTATTTTGCTCATATCGCGTCTGGTCTAACATCTTACACTCGACAAGAACCTGTGGATATTGGATTTTGCAGCACCATCGACTCGTCCCTGAGATCTCCTGAGAGTACCGGAGTCTACACGCACCACCCAGCCGGGCGGACGTACTTTAGCAGTGATCAAGATTGTACCATTCTGACCACATGGTGGTGCCCATGGCTACCGCAGAGGCCCAAGGCTGGCATTGGCGACGTGCATGCCTGGGGAGCGGCCAGGCGGACGGTCGTGTTCAGGGGTCAAAATGCGTGCCTGTTGGTCACTCTGACATAATGCATTTACTTTTTCTAACATTGTCGGTACTGACCAGTCAAAGTCCGGAAGACCGACTGGTCGATCACGATCGACAGGTTGGCGACCCCTCATTGACTGTAGATCATTGATATAGATATATCAATATATAGATATAGATATAGATATCACTCTGACATGATAATGCATTTACTTTTACTAACATTGTCAGTATTGACCAAAGATCGACTGGTCGATCACGATCGACAGGTTGGCAACCCCTAATTCACATCATTGACATAGATATAGATATAGATATAGATATAGATATAGATATAGATATAGATATGAGCCGTTAATGGAAACCAGGAAGAGCTTCAGTAACAGCGTTATTTCTAACAGACGTCAGAGCCTCACATCGGTGGCCATCAGTTCATCTGCATCATCAATGGAGGCCACTTGTGTTTCCCCCTGAGAGATGAAGGCGTAGTCGTAGGGATTGTTTGTGATCAACAGCATCTCTGGACGGGAAAGACACAATTGGACAGACGGGACCAGATGACAAGAAAAGAAAAACCACAGCAGTTCTCAGCTCAGCGTTCACACACAAAACTGACCCAGGATTTCCGGCTTCTTGTTGGACAGAATCTGGTAGAAAATGTGGTAATCTCTCTCAGCCTTAAGCTGGAAGGTCACACGAGATTTTTCCAGAAGGTCTGAGAAAATTGAGAGAAGCATAAAGATGCCTTCAAGTCAAGTCCGTCACTGTGAGACCACGCCGGAAGATGATTTGTCTTTTATTCTTTCGTCTTACACGTTTCAATATCAGCAGAGGCCAACTTTCCCCTCGTATCAAAGTGAATTCGGATGAATTTACCCTGAGGAGTTGTGAAGACACCTTGATATGCAATCCCGTATTGCTGTTGCACGTACAGCAATACGTAACATGAAACACACAGACTTACAAATCTGGAGGAGTTGTCATTCCTGATTGTTTTGGCATTCCCAAAAGCCTCCAAAGCGGGGTTAGCTTGGATTATTTGATCCTCCAGGGTACCCTGATGCACAGGAACATTGTAGATGCTGGAAAACAACACTTTAGCAAACAAAACGTGAGGTGTGCCTCCTCTAGGGGGCGCCACAGCTTCGGGGGAGGCATGACGTTAGGTGACTTTGTCTCCACCTACACGCCTTCAAGGAAAAGTGCACATTTTGTGGAATTATGCCCGTCATCCACAATCCTTGTGTGAGACATGAACACACTTGTCCTTCTCTTCTCTGTGCCTTCTAAAGACATAAAAACAGGTCAAAAGAGGCAGCTAGTGAATGCCCGTAATGGGACACGTGAGGGCTGGGCGATGTTGGCAAAAACACTAAAGACATACGTTCGTCTTTTATGCTTTTTTTGCGCGAGATGCAAGAAGAGGTGATGATGCAACTGCACACTAATGGATGTCACTGAAGCCATAAGAACGGCCACAAGGTGGCAGATGTGCATAAGAGATCGGCAGGGATCAAGTGAATGGAAGAATCACACATGACAGCAAGGAGGAAGTGTAGCGTGCAGAAGGTTACGCATTGCAGGGACATTTTAATGCATGCACACACGTGCACACACGCAGTCAAGTTCCAAATGTGAAAATTGTAAATACTGTAGTTCATGGTGTATATTTATATTATGTTATTTAATATATATATTTTTTGTTTATTTACTATGTAAGCCTGCCTCAGTAGCACAGACCTCAAAAGGCGACTGCATTTCTTCCCCATTGACGTCTTTTGAAGTCGTCTGTGTTTTTGTGTCACTAATTGCTTTTATTTTATGAATTTGGCGAAATAAAACATTAGCGAGTAGATTTTGGATGCATTCTCGAGTTCCGATGATGCAGTGTTTGGAAACAAGAATGAAATGCCATTCGCCAAAGCGCCAAAGAAGAAACCATGAATTGAACTCTGGTCTTCCAAACAGAACTACCGAAATGTGAACAAGGCAAAATGACCCAATCATTTTCATAACTGGATCGCTTTGTCTTTCATCACAAAGTAAACCAAATGATTGTTTTAAGGAAGTCCACTCAGCAGGGCTGGGCGATTCATTGAAAAATAAACGACACTACGGTTTTACGTCAATTAGTCAGTTTCGTTTATTGCAATGAAGCGCCCAGCCCTAGGACACACCTATGCCGCCTATTAAATCACCTCCAAAAAGCTTTTCTATCCGTGCTGTGCGCGTGTAGTAACAGGTACATTCATGATAACATGGAATACTTGTAGTATTTTGGGAACTTCCTTCCTGGGTGCATTGATTTCACATAGCAACATAGAAAGGAACGCTACACCTAGCATCAAAAACAACAACACACCTCCAACATGTAACATTTCCTTTGGCTAGCGGCCTGAGGCAGTGTGTGTGTGTGAGCCAGTGTGTGGTGAAGCTAGTCGCTAGGGTGGCGAGGTGTCACTACGCCAGTAAAGTAGTTCTTGGGCGTAACAATGTTAATAATATTAATAATAACAACAATGTGGCTAATATGCAGCTCACATGATGGAAATAGAGCCTTTTTGAAGGTTTTTTCAGAAGGCTTTATAGGTCCCATTACATGCATCTTTTTATCTATTTTTACATCTTTAGAACACACGGAAAAGAGAAAGACGTGTGTTTATGTCTAACATAAGGATTGTTGATGATGGGCAAAATTCCCCGATAAAAAAAGTGTATTTTTCCTTTAATTCCATCAGATGGCGACAAAGACTCCCAGGCACAAAGTTAGACCTTAAAAACTTACCAGTGAGCAAATGGGCTATCATTTTTAAAATGGTATTATTGTAATTTATTTATAATACAAATTCATATTTATATTTTTTTATCTTTTTTGTTCTGTTGCTTTTGTTAATGTATGATGATATTCTAATATTAATCATTCTAAAAATAATACCATATAATTGCAATATAACATAACAATTACTCATTTGACTTGCTAGTAGTCATAATGATAGGTGAATAGAATAATATTGTTCAATGAAATATTGTTTAGGTATTGAAGTGTCCTGAATAAAGTACGAGTGGAACATCATCCATGCATGCTTGTAGGGCACTCAACTAGATTTACTGGGCTGAAAATGAATATCTACATACCTGCGGGATCTCTCTTGTATGAGTGAAACACATTTGTCTCATAATCGCATGCGGTCTACCTTGTCTTTGGCGTTGGCGTCTTTCTTGCCGCCCCCAGCTGCAATGCTTGCAAAATACTGGATGACACGCTTTGTGTTGACGGTCTTTCCTGCACCGGATTCTCCGCTGCAGTGGCAAAGTTGTACAATGTACGTTATAGCATAGCGTAGACGGGACGGCGTGGGGGTGCTGTCATTCTTTCATAACGCTATGACACGTTCTCCAAAGCTGCTGACCACAAACCTGACAAGGGAGTGAACATTTCAAGATGAGGTGCACTCAAAGCTTATTTTTCATCTCCAATCAGAAGGACATCAAAAGATAACTGTACAATCTTAAGTTCATGAAAAACGGTGGCAAATAAAACCTTCTTGCACTCGTCTGTCAGTGATAACAATCATGATGACTGGACACCGCATGATTTTTAAATAGCAACACAGAATAAGGTATTATTCACGTGGCTTCGTAACAACCGAAGGCGTTCTATCGGCTGTCCATGCTAATTAACGCGCGTGATGGCGGAGGACACGAAAGGTTCCCCGCTTCCTGTACTTGGTGAACATTATGTGTGCATATTCTGCAAACAGCACATCAAAAATGACAAATCTTCTTACACGTCATATCAGAGCTACTCAATAAAACCATCTTATTCCTGTCAGGGTTTTGTGTCCTTTCCAATATCCAGGATTAATCATCAGTTACGTTATTCATTATTTTATCCTCAATATACCTCAATAACATTACCAGTTGACTTGGATGGAGGGGTAGGGTACCCCTTACCATAAATTTGGGTGTCTAAGACGCACCCACTAAATTTAGAGGGGGAAAAATGGCATATTGTAGCGCACACGAGTCCGTGAGGCCCAGGCAGCTCTTTACTTGACAGGAGCCAATCGCAAGCTATGAAAAAAAGTCCGAGAAGCTTGTCAACCCATTGGAAATTGCAGGAGGTCATAACTCAATATCACAGTCCGAGTCACGGTTTCATCTTACAAACAACTAAACTCATCACACAGCAACTAACACTCAAAGGTTATACCTCAGAAATACAAACATGTATCAATACGAGTTTGAAAATGAAAAAAAAACACAACATTATAAAGTTTTCCCATAATGCATTTTGTTTGAGAAAACCATTTCATTGGATGAGCACAGGGAGCACAGAAAATGGTGCTGCAGTGCTGCCTCCCAGAGGACCCGGAGCCCAAAGCAAAAAGAGGGACGCTGACGTCATTGCAGCACCCCAATGAATGCATGGCTCAGATGCAATGCATTATGGGAAAACTTTAAAATGTTTTTTTTTTATTTTAAACTCACATTGCTACATGTTTGTACATTTGCCAGGTACACCTTTTGAGTGTTAAGTTAACGGATATATGTAAAACCAGATTATCCTTGAACTTAAGTAACACTAAAATAATGCTATTTGGAAATAGCAGAAAGAACAATCAGTAGCAGTTCTGAAGTAAAGGAGATGTCACGAGGTTAGAATTGAGCCATAAATTAGTCACACCGCCTTATAAGCCGCAGGGTTCAACATTTAAGGAAAAAGTAGCGGCACATACACCGGAATTTACTGGAAACTTGAATTGCAGAATTTTACATGCAGCTCAGAATTGGAATGAAATGATGAAAATAATGTTTGCTGTATGATCGTGTGTGTTTGGTTACGTTGAGTACTTACGTGATCAGAATTGACTGGTTTTCCCGATCTAAAAAACAAGTAGGTGTGTGTTAGTGTCACATTGTTTGAAATGTACACCTGCACTCAAAATGACAAAATAGCATTTCTTCTTCCAAATAAATGGCAGATTTTAAAAAAAGAATAGTGATTGTTTCATAAACTTTGCAAATAGTCATCCCTCGCCACTTTGCACTGCAAATTTTGCTGCTTTTTAAAAACTTTTTTCAAAAAATATAGTCATTAATGAATCATGCTGTTTTGTGGTTGAATACGGCCTATTATTAGTCAAAAATATGAATATTGAGCGCACATTTTATGCATATTTTGGCCTAAATGAAGCATTTTCAAGCATAAAAATGGCTAAAATACAAATAAAAGGCATTCAGAAGATGCATACAAAGACGTTGTGATGACATGGTTGCTAGGTGTCAGCACTGTTACTGTAGCCTTGGGTGAGACACACAAGCACCAGACTTGATCGCCGGAACAACAGGCTTTTATTGCAGCTTTCAATGATCTCACAACAGGCACAATAATCCCAAACCCCCACAATAAACACAGGCTACTGTTGTACTAAAAATCAACACTGAACCCCCACTATCACTTCCTGTCCGCCTGCCACTCCATTTATACACATTTATAGCGAAACACGCAAGCATGAGTCTTATTTATGTCTTATTTTGTGTGATTATGTGTACTATATTGGGCCATAGGAGTGTAAAGGAGACTATAGAGGTGTTATTTCATGTCTAGTCATGATAAAAAAGTGTATTTAGAAGGTGCTAAACAGGTTTTCTATGTCTTATATGTCTTATTTTCTCTTATTATGTCTACTATATTGGGTCATAGGAGTGTAAAGGTGACTATAGGGGTGTAATTTCATGTCTAGTATTGATAAAAAGTGTATTTAGTAGGTGCTAAACAGGTTTTCTGTGCTCTAACTACCAAACATTTAAATTTCTAAATAAGGAATCCTACTTTGCAGAAATTCACTCATCACAGTCAGTTCTGGAAGTAATTAACCACCATAAACGAGGGATGACTATATTCATATATATATATATATCTTTTGAGTTGCATGGACGTATGAACGTGTTGGTACCTGCCAGCATGTACTGGTAGGCGTTGTCAGAGATGGAGAAGATGTGAGGGGGAGCTTCACTCCTCTTCTTTCCCCTGTAGGCCACCACCACCTCCTGGTTGTAGACTGGCAGCCACTTGTAGGGGTTGACAGTGACACAGAACAGCCCGGAGTACGTCTGAGAAGCACACCGAAGTTCTCAGAGTGGACCTGACTGCTTTTCTTGAGGAATATTCTCAAACACCCCTTGTTTGTGTACTTTGTATGTGCGTACTCACGTAGATCATCCACGCTGCATAACGCTCTTTGAGGTTAAACAGCACGGCGGGCTCATGGAGGAAAGTCAACATCGCCATGTCCTCAATCTTGTCGAATTTTGGAGGATTCTGTTGCAGAATCTGGGATTCTTTGACGGTCAAAGTCTATGGAGCATGAATGCAGCGTTCATGTCATCATCGGGTGTCATCAGTCTATGGAGCATGAATGCAGCGTTCATGTCATCATCGGGTGTCATCAGTCCATGAAGCATGAATGCAGCGTTCATGTAATCATCGGGTGTCATCAGTCCATGGAGCATGAATGCAGCGTTCATGTAATCATCGGGTGTCATCAGTCCATGGAGCATGAATGCAGCGTTCATGTAATCATCGGGTGTCATCAGTCTATGGAGCATGAATGCAGCGTTCATGTCATCATCGGGTGTCATCAGTCTATGGAGCATGAATGCAGCGTTCATGTCATCATCGGGTGTCATCAGTCTATGGAGCATGAATGCAGCGTTCATGTCATCATCGGGTGTCATCAGTCTATGGAGCATGAATGCAGCGTTCATGTCATCATCGGGTGTCATCAGTCTATGGAGCATGAATGCAGCGTTCATGTATTCATTCATCTTGTACTTGCGCTGAAAGTGGAGCGATCCCAGCCAGATACACAAGATATTATGAGGAGTTCCCAAAAGATGATGGCTGCTAAAAGCACCACCGTCGCCGCCCATAGAGTGAGGGAGGACTGCATGCAGCGTGTGAATGCGCAAGTGAACACTGAACACTGATGCTAACTGATGTTATGCTAACTAGTCTTTTCATTTATCACCGCTCAGCTTTGACATATTAACACTTATCCATTTAAAAATAAACACATGGGAGCAACAACAGTTTTTTTTCAGCTTTGAAATAAAGTCAATATTTGAAATGCTGTATCTCACTGTGGCCACCAGATGGCAGTGTTGGCGTGTTTTGTGGTAACCTTTTTCCTTTGTGACAATTCTTTCCTTGTTACAACAAACTAGTGTTTTCTTCCGGTCAATTGATGCCTCAGAGTGTTTCTTCCTCCAGAAATATGGTAATATAAGAAGGCTGACTCCTGTGACGTTTACATCTGCTAACCTTGGCTTATTATTAGCATTTTATTCCTGGTGCTCACCTCAAAAAGTAAGCATATCTAGCGTATCTATCTCGCTTATAGATGGATAATATCGTCAGGGAATGCTCTACTTTTGTAGCCCGTTTTAAGCTGAAAGCTGGGACATAACCTGGTCATGACCAGGCTATGAGCTTAGCCTAAGTTACCATGGCGGCACAGCTGCTTGAAAAAAGAGCTATCTTTGTGCAACACGCAAGTCCGGCTTTCCGCTCAACACAGCTCGCTAACCCACTAAAGTGGCTTCACAGAATGTCCCCAATTAATACACAATGTGAGTTGGCTTCATGAAATAAGCTGTGCCAATAAATATTACATACATTTCTCCTCCAGACTGTAGGTCTCCCATGCGTCACATGAGGAAGTGGCATTGGGCGGTGTTAACGTACCAACGGGAGGTCATAATCATGAGAGAAAAAGTCATTCGTGGGAGAAAGTTAGATGGTGCGTTCAAGGACTGTCCAACAAAGTGGGACAAGTCACCGCTCGCAACAAACAACTGGAGGATTTGCAACTGTATATTATTTTTTTAATAAAATAATTGATAATATTGATAATATTATCCCAAATATCCCAATTATCCCAAATATTATCCCAAAATTGATAATAATAATAATCATCATCATCATCATCGTCAAAATAATAATAATAATAATCATAATGATAATAATAATCATAAAAATAATAAAAAATAATAATAACATAATAATAATAATAACATAATAATAATAATAATAATAATAATAATAATAATAAATAATAATAACATAATAATAATAATAACATAATAATAATAATAACATAATAATAATAATAATCATAATAATATTAATAATAATAATCATAATCATAATAATAATAATCATAATCATATTAATAATAATAATAATATTAGTAATAATAATGATCATAATCATAATAATAATAATAATAATAACAGTAATAATAATAATACTAATAATAATAATAATAATAATGATCATAATCATAATAATATTAATAATAATAATAATAATAATAATAATGTATTCGATTTTATAAGTGCTTTTCAAGGCACCCACAGTCCTTCACAACGAAGTGAAGCCATGATTCATTCACTCCTCAGTCACCCACTGGCAGTGGTAAGGTACATCTGTACCCTCAGCTGCCCTGGGGTAGTCTAACGGAAATGTGGCTCTCAATTCATGCCCACGGCCTCTCATTCCCGTTCATACACCAGTGTGGCAGCGCTGGAGGCAAGGTGGGTGAACTGATGGTACGGTTTGTGCGCTGTATGGAATCATGTTTCTAAAAGACCTGGATCCTGACTGCTGTGGTAACGCGTGTGTCTCCAGTAGATGCGTACGGAAGGTCTACCAAAGAGATCTGCATCCTGGCTATTAGCAGTGGCACAGGCGGAGGGGAGTCACTGACCTTGCCATGCTGCGTCTGCACAGTCACGCTGTCTCCGTCTCGGCCGGTGACGGAAGCCTTCACAAACTCTTCCACCTGGTCGGGGACGAAGCACTCCTTCTTGATGTCAAAGGGACGAGTGGAAGCCTCCATGCGCTCTTTCTCCGACTTCCGCAGGTAGGGGGCGGCCGCCCCAAACACGGACATCTCCGCATCGCCCATGGCTGCACTGGAAGAGGAGAGGACGACCAGGATGGGATTATTCGGACAAAATCCATCCAATAAATGGATTTGTACGGATGGCGTTGGGAATAAACATTTACGCTACAATTTACCTGCGAGGAGCTCAAGAAGACGCGTCTGCAAACGAACAAAGCGCCGTCAGTGCAAGAAGGAGCGTAAAGATGGTTTGATGAGCGCTTGGTATTTAAACTTTCAATGATGTTGCGAATCAGGCCGAGCACACTGACACGGTCCAGGTGAAGAGGAAGCAGCTGTGCAACCTGCCGGGATCAAATTTATAACCCTTGGTGACCCTGCCTTGCCAGGCCAGCACACACACACACACACACACACACACACACACACACACACACACACCGTCACTTTCATCACTTGTGACAGCTCTCATGATGTTTGGCTGCACTTCTCACGTCCCAATAATGTGACTTTTTGGGAAGAGCGCCAGGAACGTTCTCCTGCATAACTCACAGCTGACTCACCCCGACGCCCGCATGCTCTATCTTTGTTTCGCCACCTTCGTCTGTCATCTCTTCCACAAATTCTTTTTCCAAGCGAGGGCCGGCCAATGACAACAAGAGAATATTTTTATGCTGCACGTATCACGCTGTATCCTACGGAGCCCCCGAGGGGACGTGGGGGAAAACATTTGCTGGGTAAAGAAAAACAAAAAGATGGATTTTTGCAAGATCTTGGAGTACGTTTGTGAGATGATCTCGCAAAAAAATTGACAAGAAAAAAAAAACAGATTCATTTTTGCAAGATCCTGCAGTACTTTTGCGAGATGATCTCACCAAAAAAACAAAAAAGACACATTCTTGTGACATGATCTCACAAAAAAATTGATGAGTTAAAAAAAAAAGCAGAATTTTGTGAGATCTCACAAGATTTCGCAATACTTTTGTGAGACAATCTCACAAAAACAAAATGAAGAGGAAAAAAACGGGTGAGTTTTTGCAAGATCTTGCAGTACTTGATGGGGGAAAAAGACAAGAGCCCAGACCTCAACACACCTGGCAGGAATAAACATCAGCAAAAGTGATTTCAATGCACTTCCTGTGTGGATCAGACCACACCCTTCATGCGGTAAAGCAGGGGTGTCCAAAGTGCGGCCCGGGGTCCATTTGTGGCCCGCGGCAGTTTATTTCTTGGCCCGTGGGATATTGTAAGAATATCATCTCATAAGGAAACTAAATAAAAACAACAACAGCAAAAATGTGTAATTTTACATAAATATTAAGGAAAAAAAGCTGTAATCTAACAAGAAAAAGTTATCATTTTGCCACAGTGATGTGGCAAAATTGTGAGGAAAAATAACCTCGTTTTAGTAGCACAAAGTTCAAAGATTGAAGAGGAAAGACGTTACTGCGTTCCAAATTATTATGCAAATTGTATTTAAGTATCATAAAGATGAAATCCTGTGTTTTTCCGTTAAACTCATGGATGGTATTGTGTCTCAGGCTCTGTGGATCACTGAAATCAATCACATACTTCTGTGATAAGTAGTTGGCCAGGTGAGCCCAATTAAAGGAAAAACTACTGAAGAAGAATGTTCCACATTATTAAGCAGACCACCATTTTCAAGCAATATGGGAAAGAAAAAGGACCTCTCTGCTGCTGAAAAGCGTGAAATAGTTGAATGCCTTGGACAAGGTATGAAAACCTTAGATATTTCACGAAAACTTAAGCGTGATCATCGTACCATTAAGAGATTTGTGGCTGATTCAGAGCACACACGGGTTCATGCAGATAAAGGCAAAATAAGGAAGGTTTCTGCTAGACAAACACGCCGGATTAAGAGAGCAGCTGCTAAAATGCCATTACATAGCAGCAAACAGGTATTTGAAGCTGCTGGTGTCGCTGAAGTCCCACGAACATCAAGGTGTCCGATCCTCCAGAGGGTTGCAGTTCTGCATAAACCTTTTATTCGACCACCCCTAAACAATGCTCACAAGCAGAAACGGCTGCAGTGGGCCCAGAAATACATGAAGACCAATTTTCAAACAGTCTTGTTCACTGATGAGTGCCGTGCAACCCTGGATGGTCCAGATGGATGGAGTAGTGGATGGTTGGTGCATGGCCACCATGTCCCAACAAGGCTGCGACGTCAGCAATGAGGTGGTGGAGTCATGTTTTGGGCTGGACTCATAGGGAAAGATCTGGTCAGCCCCTTTAGGGTCCCTGAAGGTGTGAAAATGACTTCTGCAAAGTATGTTGAGTTTCTGACTGACCACTTTCTTCCATGGTACAAAAGGAAGAATCGTGCTGTCCATAACAAAATCATCTTCATGCACGACAATCGACCATCTCATGCTGCAAGGAATACCTCTGCTTCATTGGCTGCTATGGGCATAAAAGGGGAGAAACTCATGGTGTGGCCCCCCTCCTCCCCTGACCTCAATCCTATTGAGAATCTCTGGAGCATCCTCAAGCATGAGCATCCTCAAGCAAAAGATCTATGAGGGTGGAAGGCAGTTCACATCCAAACAGCAACTCTGGGAGGCTGTTCTGACATCCTGCAAAGACATTCAAGCAGAAACTCTCCACAAACTCACAAGTTCTATGGATGCAAGAATTGTGAAGCTGCTATCAAACAAGGGGTCCTATGTTAACATGTAACTTGACATGTTAAGATGTATTGGATTGGAATAGCTTTTTATTTTAGTAAACATGACCTTATATTGCTGTAAATTCAACAAATTACTATTTTCAGTTCTTTACAAACTAGAAAACGTCTTTAAACTATGTTGTGCATAATAATTTGGAACAGTGCGTTTTAAGTTTTTTATTTTTTTTTTAAATACTGTTTTCATGAGGAGTTTTGTTCAATAACATTTTAAATAAAATTTGACAGTTAATGACTTGAAAATTATGCTGATCGTCATTTGCATCACGTACTTTGGAAAATCAAACAAAAACATCATTTGCATAATAATTTGGAACGCAGTGTATTTTTAAATTGTAAAATTATGAAAAAGAAGAAATCAAGTTGTACATTTGGGGAAATGAGGTTGTGGAAAAAGTACAAGGAGATTTACAAGAGGAAAGTTGGAATTGTTGTTAGCAGAAATGGAAAAAACAGATGCGATTTTACAAGAACCAAAACAAAACATTAAAAGAAGAAACAAGAAAAAGTTCCAATTTATGAGCACAAACTTGTAATATTGCGAGGACAAATAATGCTTTTTAATGGCATACAGTTGAAATATTGAAGAAAAAATGTTGTTAATATTCAAGAAAACGTTTGTTTGTTAAAAAAAAGTTGTAATATGAGAAATAAACAAAACAAAATAAAATGGGAGGAAAATGTTCTTTGTAAATGTTATGACTTTATTCCAACTTTGTGTCTCATAATATTACAAGTTTGAACAGTCAACATATTTTCCTTCAATATTTACATTCTATGCTACTAAAATGATTATTCCTCCTTATAATTTGACAAGTTTATTCTTGTAAAATGTTGTTTTTATTTTGCAACTATTTCAACCTTCTTCTCATAACTTTTATTTATGTAATATTAAGACTTTATTCCCATCAGATTGGAACTTTTTTTATTATTCCTTAGTTTTCCAAATATCACCACTTCTTCTTCTTTAAAAAGGATGTTATTTTTCCTCATAATATTACGTTATTCGCACATAATTAAACACATTCTCGTTAGATGACAACTTTTTTTGTTCTTGTAAAATTACTGCTGCTTTTTCCATTTTTGCTGGCGTTTTCTTGTTAGCCTCCCTACACTAGCGACCCGTCAAATCTAGAATTTAGTTTCCAGTTGTCCTTCTTGCAACAAACAACTTGTCTTGTCTTGTCTTGTCTTGTCTTGTCTTGTCTTGTCTTGTCTTGTCTTGTCTTGTCTTGTCTTGTCTTGTCTTGTCTTGTCTTGTCTTGTCTTGTCTTGTCTTGTCTTGTCTTGTCTTGTCTTGTCTTGTCTTACAGAGCTGGGACGCCACCAACCCAGTAGAACACCACCAAGTTCCCACAATTTACTGACTTGCCACTCCTAGAATGTTTACAAGTAGAATGGGAGGTACAGCATTTAGTTATCAGGCCCCTCTGTTATGGAACCATCTCCCCCACTCAATCCGGGGGGGCAGACACCCTCTCCCGATGTAAAAGTCAACTTGAAAGTCACCTCTTTGCTAAAGCATATAGTTAGACGTGACCCCTGACATGCTGGTCCGTATCCAAACACCCTAGACTAAGACCAACGCCTCGACTCTGTTCCATTTCTCTTTATGTCTCAACCCAACCGGTCGAGACAGACGGCCGTCCCACAGAGTCCAAGGTTTCTACCTCAGGGGGTTTTTCCTTGTGTGCTTGCTCATGCGGGGGTTCGTGTGCTTCTGTGTTGTCACGTGTGAAGTGCCCTCGGATAACTGCAGTTGTGATTTGGCGCTACAAAAAATACACGGAGTTGATAGAAATGATATTTCCAGAATGTGCCGCGGGCCACAAAAGGCCCCCGGGCCGCACTGTGGGTGTTGATTGCCTGGCCGACGGGTGACGGCACCGTGACAGACTTAAGTGGCCGATCCAGACGGTGAACGCTGCTTATTGCCGGCTTCGTGCGGAGCCCCTTAAAGTTGTTGTACGCGCGGCGTGACGGCAGCTGACAGTTCGTCTGTCGACAGCCGTGTGTCTCCCCGACGCCGATGAATGAAATATAACTCTGATGGACATACTGCAAAGGAATGATACCTATTTGCTTTGTCCTAACAAAAGCTCAGCTGTTCAACGTCTGACCTTTGACTTCACGCAGGCGTGCCTTCCATTTCCTGCTCTCATGCTTTTATTTTGCTTTTTGTTCCCTCTGCCGAGCGACACCTGTGTCCTCCAAAATCCTCCTGCTAGCTTGACGCTGACGTCAGCATTTGCGCTTCCCCCCCATGTAAAAACAGCCCCCACAATTGAAAGCTTTAAGTCTTGTCTTAAAAGCCACTTTTATTCTCAGGCGTTTAACTCGGCGTGAGTCGTGTGGTCCTCTGTGTCTTTTATTCTTTTTACTTTTAATGGTTTTATTTATTTTAGTTTTTTGATTGAATTTACTTATTTATTTTTTACCTACTTCTTGTATTTTTTGCTTTTATTGTTTCTACTTCTCGTTTTAAATATTTTGCTGTTGTACATTTCTTTGTTTTTATTTGATCTTTGAGTTTTTACTGTCGTCATTTGTACTTATTATTTACATTTACATTTACATTCCCGAATTGACTTATTATTGATGGTTTTGCTGGCCTGTGCAGCACTTTGGAAACAGTGTTTATAAAACGTGCTCTCTAAATAAAGTGGACTGGATTGGATAAAAGGGACGCTAGAGGGCGGGCCTCTCACCCATTCGGCCGTGGGGTTGGGGGCGTGGTTTGTGGACCAAATAAGAGCTTCCTGCCTGTTGTTGGCTGTTAAAGAATCAAGTCCTGCTTGCGGCCAATACGTTTTTCTATGTCTTGTTAACGAACATGTTGTATATTGGATTTCTGTGGATTTCATCCACTTGAATTCAGTCCAAAGTACGGCCTGGGGGCCATTTTCTGTCATTTAATTGGCCTGCGACATGTTCTAAAAATGTAACAAGAAAATGTAAATATTAAGAGAAAAAAGGTTGTAATCTAACGAGGAAAGAATGCTAACTTCACCAGAATAACGCAACATTATGAGGACACATAGGAGCAGAAAGTCGTAATATTATGAGAAACTAAATACGAGATACGAGAATAAAGTGAACTGTTATGGGAATAAAGTCATAATGACAAGAAGATTTATGAACGGCTTGGAAAACAAATAAATAAAACAGCAAAAACGGGGGAGGGGGGCAGCAAAGAGTGAAGTTGATATTAAAAATGTGTTTTTCACCTTCATGAAAGTTCTGTCTTGAAATAAATATAACATATCAGCATACCCACGTGTTGTTCAAGATGTACTTCAGCTTTTGATGAAAATCTGCTGAGATAGGCTCCCCCCCCCCCCCATGACCCTGAACAAGCAGGAAATAAATGTAAAGTAACATTCTTAAGTCCCAGCATCAAACATGAACAAGATGGCTGCAGTCCAGGGTCCCTAAGTCCTACCTCCCCCCAATGAGGAGAAGCCACATAGAAATGCATGGCTGGATGGAGATGGCTTCATTACACTACAGTGCACTCTCCTGCCGCCAGGGGGCAATCAATACATTGTTCTGTAAAGCGTCTGTGTAGGCTCTCAGTCGTACAGGAGTTGTCCATCAAGGGAAAGGCTTCTTGAGACGTCATCTGTACTTCTGTGAAGAAGGTGTCGGATGTTTCGCTCCTCATCTGAAGAGCTTCGTCAGCGAACTAATAAGTGCTGGTAGCCTAGGCCTTAAATACAGTAAGAGTGGGCGGAATTGGTGTGCCAACACCCTCCTCCTATTGGTTCCTTACACTAAGACTGGGAGGATAGTGCTATAATCCTCTCCTGCCATTAGCACCTCTGATAAAAGGGAAGTGTCGCTCCCTGAGTTGGTTATGAACAAATCTGATACTGGCTCGTTAGCATCTATTGTTCTGGCTCGGCCCTGGCTCTACCAAACCAGAAACAAAGCAATGTGGTCTATTCCATCCACTGTAAAGATGAGGAATGCAAAGAGCACTACATTGGGGAAACTAAGCAAATGCTCCAAAAAAGGGTTTATCAACATCGCAGGGACAATTCTAGTGGTCCTCAATCAGCAGTACATCTACACCTTAAAGCTACCAATCACTCTTTTCAGGACAGTGAGGTAAAGATTTTGGAAGCTATTTTTGTCAAACAACAGAACCCATCATTGAATCGGAATGGTGGTTTGAGGTTTAATTTGGACCCTGTGTTCAGCAGGTTACTGAGACCAAAACCCACAGCTCTTAGTCTTGCAAATGAGGTGAAGCCAGGGCCGAGCCAGAACAATAGATGCTAACAAGCCAGTATCAGAGTCGTTCATACCCAACTCAGGGAGCGACACTTCCCTTTTGTCAGAGGTGCTAATGGCAGGAGAGGATTATACCACTACTCCGCCCAGGCTTAGTGTAAGGAACCAATAGGAGGAGGGTGTTGGCACACCAATTCCGCCCACTCTTACTGTATTTAAGGCCTAGGCTAGCAGCACTTGTTAGTTCGCTGACGAAGCTCTTCGGATGAGGAGTGAAACGTCCGACACCTTCTTCACAGAAGTACAGATGACGTCTCAAGAAGCCTTTCCCTCGATTGTTCTGTAAAGTTTTGAGGTGGTACCCCATCTTTATCCAACCAAGGCATGATACCGTCTTTATACATCCAAGGCATGATACCATCTTTACCCATCCAAGGCATGATACCGTCTTTATACATCCAAGGCATGATACCATCTTTACCCATCCGAGGCATGATACCGTCTTTATCCATCCAAGGCATGATACCGTCTTTATACATCCAAAGCATGATACCATCTTTACCCATCCAAGGCATGATACCGTCTTTACCCATCCAAGGCATGATACCGTCTTTATCCATTCAAGGCATGATACCGTCTTTATCCATCCAAGGCATGATACCGTCTTTACCCATCCAAGGCATGATACCGTCTTTATCCATCCATGGCATGATACCGTCTTTACCCATCCAAGGCATGATACCGTCTTGATACCGTCTTTATCCATCCAAGGCATGATACCGTCTTTATCCATTCCAAGGCATGATACCGTCTTTATCCATCCAAGGTATGATACCGTCTTTACCCATCCAAGGCATGATACCGTCTTTATCCATCCAAGGCATGATACCATCTTTATCCATCCAAGGCATGATACTGTCTTTACCCATCCAAGGCATGATACCATCTTTATCCATTCAAGGCATGATACTGTCTTTATCCATCCAAGGTATGATACCGTCTTTACCCATCCAAGGCATGATACCATCTTTATCCATCCAAGGCATGATACCATTTTTATCCATCAAAGGCATGATACTGTCTTTACCCATCCAAGGCATGATACCGTCTTGATACCGTCTTTAGCCATCCAAGGCATGATACCGTCTTTACCCATCCAAGGCATGATACCGTCTTTATCCATCCAAGGCATGATACCGTCTTTATCCATCCAAGGCATGATACCATCTTTATCCATCCAAGGCATGATACCGTCTTTACCCATCCAAGGCATGATACCAGCTTTATCCATCCGAGGCATGATACCGTCTTGATACCGTCTTTATCCATTCAAGGCATGATACCAGCTTTATCCATCCGAGGCATGATACCGTCTTTATACATCCAAGGCATGATACCATCTTTACCCATCCAAGGCATGATACCGTCTTTATATATCCAAGGCATGATACCGTCTTTATCCATTCAAGGCATGATACCGTCTTTATCCATCCAAGGCATGATACCATCTTTATCCATCCAAGGCATGATACCGTCTTTACCCATCCAAGGCATGATACCATCTTTATCCATTCAAGGCATGATACTGTCTTTATCCATCCAAGGTATGATACCGTCTTTACCCATCCAAGGCATGATACCATCTTTATCCATCCAAGGCATGATACCATTTTTATCCATCAAAGGCATGATACTGTCTTTACCCATCCAAGGCATGATACCGTCTTGATACCGTCTTTAGCCATCCAAGGCATGATACCGTCTTTACCCATCCAAGGCATGATACCGTCTTTATCCATCCAAGGCATGATACCGTCTTTATCCATCCAAGGCATGATACCATCTTTATCCATCCAAGGCATGATACCGTCTTTACCCATCCAAGGCATAATACGGTCTTGATACCGTCTTTATCCATCCAAGGCATGATACCGTCTTTATCCATCCAAGGCATGATACCGTCTTTATCCATCCAAGGCATGATACCATCTTTATCCATCCAAGGCATGATACCGTCTTTACCCATCCAAGGCATAATACGGTCTTGATACCGTCTTTATCCATCCAAGGCATGATACCATCTTTATCCATCCAAGGCATGATACCGTCTTTACCCATCAAAGGCATGATACCAGCTTTACCCATCCAAGGCATGATACCGTCTTTATACATCCAAGGCATGATACCATCTTTACCCATCCAAGGCATGATACCGTCTTTATCCATCCAAGGCATGATACCGTCTTTATACATCCAAAGCATGATACCATCTTTACCCATCCAAGGCATGATACCGTCTTTACCCATCCAAGGCATGATACCGTCTTTATCCATTCAAGGCATGATACCGTCTTTATCCATCCAAGGCATGATACCGTCTTTACCCATCCAAGGCATGATACCGTCTTTATCCATCCAAGGCATGATACCGTCTTTACCCATCCAAGGCATGATACCGTCTTGATACCGTCTTTATCCATCCAAGGCATGATACCGTCTTTATCCATTCCAAGGCATGATACCGTCTTTATCCATCCAAGGTATGATACCGTCTTTACCCATCCAAGGCATGATACCGTCTTTATCCATCCAAGGCATGATACCATCTTTATCCATCCAAGGCATGATACCGTCTTTACCCATCCAAGGCATGATACCATCTTTATCCATTCAAGGCATGATACTGTCTTTATCCATCCAAGGTATGATACCGTCTTTACCCATCCAAGGCATGATACCATCTTTATCCATCCAAGGCATGATACCATTTTTATCCATCAAAGGCATGATACTGTCTTTACCCATCCAAGGCATGATACCGTCTTGATACCGTCTTTAGCCATCCAAGGCATGATACCGTCTTTACCCATCCAAGGCATGATACCGTCTTTATCCATCCAAGGCATGATACCGTCTTTATCCATCCAAGGCATGATACCATCTTTATCCATCCAAGACATGATACCGTCTTTACCCATCCAAGGCATGATACCAGCTTTATCCATCCGAGGCATGATACCGTCTTGATACCGTCTTTATCCATTCAAGGCATGATACCAGCTTTATCCATCCGAGGCATGATACCGTCTTTATACATCCAAGGCATGATACCATCTTTACCCATCCAAGGCATGATACCGTCTTTATATATCCAAGGCATGATACCGTCTTTATCCATTCAAGGCATGATACCGTCTTTATCCATCCAAGGCATGATACCATCTTTATCCATCCAAGGCATGATACCGTCTTTACCCATCCAAGGCATGATACCAGCTTTATCCATCCGAGGCATGATACCGTCTTGATACCGTCTTTATCCATTCAAGGCATGATACCATCTTTACCCATCCAAGGCATGATACCAGCTTTATCCATCCGAGGCATGATACCGTCTTTATACATCCAAGGCATGATACCATCTTTACCCATCCAAGGCATGATACCGTCTTTATACATCCAAGGCATGATACCGTCTTTATCCATTCAAGGCATGATACCGTCTTTATCCATCCAAGGCATGATACCGTCTTTACCCATCCAAGGCATGATACCGTCTTTATCCATCCAAGGCATGATACCGTCTTTATCCATCCAAGGCATGATACCGTCTTTACCCATCCAAGGCATGATACCGTCTTGATACCGTCTTTATCCATCCAAGGCATGATACCATCTTTATCCATCCAAGGCATGATACCGTCTTTACCCATCCAAGTCATGATACCGTCTTTACCCATCCAAGGCATGATACCGTCTTTACCCATCCGAGGCATGATACCGTCTTTATCCATCCAAGGCATGATACCATCTTTACCCATCCAAGGCATGATACCATTTTTATCCATCAAAGGCATGATACTGTCTTTACCCATCCAAGGCATGATACCGTCTTGATACCGTCTTTAGCCATCCAAGGCATGATACCGTCTTTACCCATCCAAGGCATGATACCGTCTTTATCCATCCAAGGCATGATACCGTCTTTATCCATCCAAGGCATGATACCGTCTTTACCCATCCAAGGCATGATACCATCTTTATCCATTCAAGGCATGATACTGTCTTTATCCATCCAAGGTATGATACCGTCTTTACCCATCCAAGGCATGATACCATCTTTATCCATCCAAGGCATGATACCATTTTTATCCATCAAAGGCATGATACTGTCTTTACCCATCCAAGGCATGATACCGTCTTGATACCGTCTTTAGCCATCCAAGGCATGATACCGTCTTTACCCATCCAAGGCATGATACCGTCTTTATCCATCCAAGGCATGATACCGTCTTTATCCATCCAAGGAATGATACCATCTTTATCCATCCAAGGCATGATACCGTCTTTACCCATCCAAGGCATGATACCAGCTTTATCCATCCGAGGCATGATACCGTCTTGATACCGTCTTTATCCATTCAAGGCATGATACCATCTTTACCCATCCAAGGCATGATACCAGCTTTATCCATCCGAGGCATGATACCGTCTTTATCCATCCAAGGCATGATACCGTCTTTACCCATCCAAGGCATAATACGGTCTTGATACCGTCTTTATCCATCCAAGGCATGATACCGTCTTTACCCA
This sequence comes from Dunckerocampus dactyliophorus, assembly GCF_027744805.1. NCBI lineage: Eukaryota > Metazoa > Chordata > Actinopteri > Syngnathiformes > Syngnathidae > Dunckerocampus > Dunckerocampus dactyliophorus. The sequence continues at coordinate 50,990,396 of NC_072820.1, forward strand.
TCCAGGGCATGATACCATCTTTATCCATCCAAGGCATGATACCGTCTTTACCCATCCAAGGCATGATACCGTCTTGATACCGTCTTTATCCATTCAAGGCATGATACCATCTTTACCCATCCAAGGCATGATACCAGCTTTATCCATCCGAGGCATGATACCGTCTTGATACCGTCTTTATCCATCCAAGGCATGATACCGTCTTTACCCATCCAAGGCATGATACCATCTTTATCCATCCAAGGCATGATACCATTTTTATCCATCAAAGGCATGATACTGTCTTTACCCATCCAAGGCATGATACCGTCTTGATACCGTCTTTAGCCATCCAAGGCATGATACCGTCTTTACCCATCCAAGGCATGATACCGTCTTTATCCATCCAAGGCATGATACCGTCTTTATCCATCCAAGGCATGATACCATCTTTATCCATCCAAGACATGATACCGTCTTTACCCATCCAAGGCATGATACCAGCTTTATCCATCCGAGGCATGATACCGTCTTGATACCGTCTTTATCCATTCAAGGCATGATACCAGCTTTATCCATCCGAGGCATGATACCGTCTTTATACATCCAAGGCATGATACCATCTTTACCCATCCAAGGCATGATACCGTCTTTATATATCCAAGGCATGATACCGTCTTTATCCATTCAAGGCATGATACCGTCTTTATCCATCCAAGGCATGATACCATCTTTATCCATCCAAGGCATGATACCGTCTTTACCCATCCAAGGCATGATACCAGCTTTATCCATCCGAGGCATGATACCGTCTTGATACCGTCTTTATCCATTCAAGGCATGATACCATCTTTACCCATCCAAGGCATGATACCAGCTTTATCCATCCGAGGCATGATACCGTCTTTATACATCCAAGGCATGATACCATCTTTACCCATCCAAGGCATGATACCGTCTTTATACATCCAAGGCATGATACCGTCTTTATCCATTCAAGGCATGATACCGTCTTTATCCATCCAAGGCATGATACCGTCTTTACCCATCCAAGGCATGATACCGTCTTTATCCATCCAAGGCATGATACCGTCTTTATCCATCCAAGGCATGATACCGTCTTTACCCATCCAAGGCATGATACCGTCTTGATACCGTCTTTATCCATCCAAGGCATGATACCATCTTTATCCATCCAAGGCATGATACCGTCTTTACCCATCCAAGTCATGATACCGTCTTTACCCATCCAAGGCATGATACCGTCTTTACCCATCCGAGGCATGATACCGTCTTTATCCATCCAAGGCATGATACCATCTTTACCCATCCAAGGCATGATACCATTTTTATCCATCAAAGGCATGATACTGTCTTTACCCATCCAAGGCATGATACCGTCTTGATACCGTCTTTAGCCATCCAAGGCATGATACCGTCTTTACCCATCCAAGGCATGATACCGTCTTTATCCATCCAAGGCATGATACCGTCTTTATCCATCCAAGGCATGATACCGTCTTTACCCATCCAAGGCATGATACCATCTTTATCCATTCAAGGCATGATACTGTCTTTATCCATCCAAGGTATGATACCGTCTTTACCCATCCAAGGCATGATACCATCTTTATCCATCCAAGGCATGATACCATTTTTATCCATCAAAGGCATGATACTGTCTTTACCCATCCAAGGCATGATACCGTCTTGATACCGTCTTTAGCCATCCAAGGCATGATACCGTCTTTACCCATCCAAGGCATGATACCGTCTTTATCCATCCAAGGCATGATACCGTCTTTATCCATCCAAGGAATGATACCATCTTTATCCATCCAAGGCATGATACCGTCTTTACCCATCCAAGGCATGATACCAGCTTTATCCATCCGAGGCATGATACCGTCTTGATACCGTCTTTATCCATTCAAGGCATGATACCATCTTTACCCATCCAAGGCATGATACCAGCTTTATCCATCCGAGGCATGATACCGTCTTTATCCATCCAAGGCATGATACCGTCTTTACCCATCCAAGGCATAATACGGTCTTGATACCGTCTTTATCCATCCAAGGCATGATACCGTCTTTACCCATCCAGGGCATGATACCATCTTTATCCATCCAAGGCATGATACCGTCTTTACCCATCCAAGGCATGATACCGTCTTGATACCGTCTTTATCCATTCAAGGCATGATACCATCTTTACCCATCCAAGGCATGATACCAGCTTTATCCATCCGAGGCATGATACCGTCTTGATACCGTCTTTATCCATCCAAGGCATGATACCGTCTTTACCCAACCAAGGCATGATACCATCTTTATCCATTCAAGGCATGATACCGTCTTTATCCATCCAACGTATGATACCAGCTTTATCCATCCGAGGCATGATACCGTCTTGATACCGTCTTTATCCATCCAAGGCATGATACCGTCTTTACCCAACCAAGGCATGATACCATCTTTATCCATTCAAGGCATGATACCGTCTTTATCCATCCAACGTATGATACCGTCTTTACCCATCCAAGGCATGATACCGTCTTGATACCGTCTTTATCCATCCAACGCATGATACCATCTTTATCCATTCAAGGCATGATACCGTCTTTATCCATCCAACGTATGATACCGTCTTTACCCATCCAGGGCATGATACCATCTTTATCCATCCAAGGCATGATACCGTCTTTACCCATCCAAGGCATGATACCAGCTTTATCCATCCAAGGCATGATACCGTCTTGATACCGTCTTTATCCATCCAAGGCATGATACCGTCTTTACCCAACCAAGGCATGATACCATCTTTATCCATTCAAGGCATGATACCGTCTTTATCCATCCAACGTATGATACCGTCTTTACCCATCCAAGGCATGATACCGTCTTGATACCGTCTTTATCCATCCAAGGCATGATACCATCTTTATCCATTCAAGGCATGATACCGTCTTTACCCACCCAAGGCATGATACCATCTTTATCCATCCAAGGCATGATACCGTCTTTTTCCATCCAAGAATGTGAAGATGAGCAAACAACCGGGTGCTTCTAAGGAGGCGTGGCAGCAAACATCTCCGTCCTCAAGCCACACTCGCTCAGCATCGATCGTACAAGAACGGAACGTACCTCAGCTGTGTCAAGTGCTGATGTGAGGTGCCTCGCCTCCAAGGAATGCACCGTAAGCTCCTTCTGCAACGCTTGGCTTACTTTTACACTTGCGCAGCAGTTAAAGGTTTTAAAAGGTGTAACACGTGAAGTCCCTTAGCTAGTCTTCTTAAATAATAAAAACTAATATTTATCTTAGATATCACGATATCTTTATCCCCAATCATCCATCCATCCATTTTCTATACCGCTTCTTCCTCATTAGGGTCGCGGGGGCATGCTGGAGCCTATCCCAGCTGACTTCGGGCAACAGGCGGGGTACACCCTGGACTGGTGTCCAGCCAATGGCAGGGCACATATAGACAAACACTCCCATTCATACCTATGGACCATTTAGAGTCTCCAATGAAGCTAACATGCATGTTTTTGGAATGTGGGAGGAAGCCGGAGTACCCGGAGAAAACCCACGCGCACACGGGGAGAACATGCAAACTCCACACAGAAATGCCCAGGGGAGAATCAAACCCAGTTCTTCCCGATCTCCAAGCTGTTACTGTGTTGGCCAACGTGCTAACCACTAGACCACCGTGCGGCCCCTATCCCCAATCAGATACTGATAAATTCCTGATTTTCAGGGTTGATATCGTACTAACAACCAATAACTTTTTTAATATCTACTTATTCCTATTTAGACGTAAGTGTAGCTTGCACACATCTGGAGGTAAGAAGGACGGGAACAAATGAGGGTTTGATCAACTTTTATGATAACAGCGTATTTCAGTTGTGATGATCAGAATGTTGTATTTTTCTTTGCACCGAGCAATTAATACACCTGGTGTGTATTTATAAAGCTTTTGTTTGACATCTGTCCTCACTCTACTGCCCAACATAGACATGTCTCTCTCTCACACACACACACACACACACACACACACACACACACACACAGTAATATCAGTGGCATTTCCCCTCGATAGCAGCAAGGCAGATATGAGGTCACCTGTCCAGCAGCTGATATAAAGCATGCACATGCAGGCGCAGTCACGTCCTGCTGACTTCCTGCCTTCTGGATTACGCATACATACTTCAAGGGCTCCCCTTTGTTCGTCTTCATACTGCAGCCTGGCTGACCCCACATCAGGCCTTCATGGCTCTTAGCTGGACGCAACACAAAGCAGCAGTGGCTCATCAAACCAAACGACTCCCTCGCTCACGGTGCAACCAAGTGTTAGGTCATGCTGGGGAACTTGCTGTTAAGGGAGTGTGCATGTGGGAATCCCAGCATGCCTTGCGGGTTATGAATGAGTATTCCTAAGAGAGTAAAATAGTATGGTTCTTGCTGGCTGCTTGCATGACGCTGAGCAGCAGCCTGGGTTTCTCTTTGGTTAGTTTTTAGTTCTTGTTTGTCCTGGTGTGACCAACTGTCCTGTTTTAGAGAGTAACTCTAAACATGTCTTATATTTTAGGTCTTTTTTTTGACAGCACTGCAAACTCTTGGTGTTCCCTTAATGAGCTTCATGAGGTAGCCACCTGCAATGTGACTTGTCACGGTTACTGAGTGGGATTTCTTGCCGTATTAATGGGGTTGGGACCGTGGGGTTGTACTGAGTGTGTCCAAACTATGGACATCCATCCATCCATCTTCCACGCTGCTTGTCCTCACTAGGGTCGCGTGAATGCTTGTAGCCTATCCCAGCTGAGGCGGGGTGCACCCTGAATATATAGACAAACACTCACATTCATACCTATGGACAAGTTAGTGTGACAAAATGGCCCATTCATTTTCGATGGGAAAAACCCTGTGGGATTTCTCCTGGATTTTTTTTTTTTTTTTTTTTCTGAAACGATCTCATAGGCCTCCCGAATGAGCTGAACGATTTGATGCGTGAATGGTGTGAATCGGTTGAAAAATGGAGGAGGAGTTAGCTGACAAAAAATGGGGGAATAGATCAAAAAATTGTGGAAAAAACTTATAGGATTTAGAGTCAACAATTACGCTAACATGCATGTTTTTGGAATGTGGGAGGAAACTGGAGAAAACCCACACACGCACGGGAAGAACATGCAAACTCCACACAGAAATGCCCAATGGAGATACAGACCCAGATCTTCCGGATCTCCTGACTGTGTGGCCAACATGCTAACAGCTAGGCTACCGTGCAGCCCATGTATATATATAATATTTTTTATTGTGGGCGGCGTGGCTCGGGTGATAGCGTGGTCCTATAGGTTGTGGGTTTGAACCCCCGTCCTCCTGTGATTGTGTCGAAGTGTCCGTGGGCAAGATATTGAACCCCCGGCTCCTGATGCTGCTTCATCGGTAGGTACATGTGCTAGCAGTGTCAAAGCACTTTTAGTGCCTTAGGAGGTGGAAAAGCGCTACACCAGTGAAAGACCATTTATTATTTTTTAACAATAGCATCTGGTCCTCACAGTGTCTACCAGAAAAACTCTGGCTCTTGCATGAATGTGGTTGAGGACCTCTGGCCAAGTGTGAGTACGCCCTTAGCTTCAGCAGGCAGCTGCCTGTGTTGTCAGGCGGTGGTTTACTGAGTATTAGAGGTAAGATTAGAGTGCTGACAGTTGCTGTGACCATGCAGGCTCTTTAATAGATCTGCAGTGTTATGAGAGTCTGCAGCCTGTCCTGCCTGTTCCAGGAGTAGAAGGCATTTGCAAAGATTGGCTTCACACTTCTGAAAGAGTCGTGTGGCAGTGTTTCCCAACCTCCAGGACGTTTATTTTACGCTACAAAAACTCAAGTCACCAATGACTTCGCATTGTAAGTGAATAAATAATTCTCCAACCATGTAAGCGACTGGTTTTCTTCATTTCTTCTGTGTATCCGGGTCCACATAAAAGGGCCAGCAGCCCCTCCCAGTCTCCGTCAAGCCCAGTTCCACCTAAGGCATCCAAAGGGTGCAGTGCTATCTCCGGGTCGAGAAGGACAATGAGAAGTGGAGGGTTTAAAGTACCTTGGGGCCTTGTTCACGAGTGAGGGAAGGACGGACAATGTGGTGGGGACTCTACTCTCAATTTCACGGTCAGTCTACATTCCTCCTGCGATTGGCTGGCGACCAGTCCAAGGTGTACCCCCCCTCTCGCCCAAAGTCAGCTGGGATAGGCTCCAAAATACCCGTGACCCTAGTGAGGATAAATGGCATAGAAGATGGATGGATGGATGGATGGATGGACCTACATTCCTATGCTAACCTTTGGTCATGAGCTTTCAGTAGTGACGGAAACGACGAGACTGCAGGCACAAGTAACCGAAATGAGTTTTCTCCACAGGGTGGCTGGAGTGCTGGCTGAAGCACTGTCATCCGGGAGGAACTCGGAGTAGAGCTGTTGCTCCTCCGCACTGAGAGAAACCAGATGAGGTGCCTCGGGCGTCTGGTCAGGATGCATCGCCGCACGTTCGACTGGTAGGAGGCCTCGGGGAAAACCCAGGACACGTCCTGGGAACGCCTCAGGATACCCCTGGAGGAGCTGGACAACATAGCCATTAATTAAGAATAAGAAAATAAATCAACCAAATCAGTAATAAACTGATTAAAAATAATAATAATAAAAAATAAAACTAATAAAAAATTCATTAAGAATAAGAAAATAAATCAACCAATAATAAATAAATAAACCACAAGAAAGAAAAGAAAGCACATATAGTTGCTGACTAGACAAAACTAATGATTTGTATTCAGATTAACGTGTGTATTAACATGTTCTTTATGAGAAGTGGAATATGGAGAAAGCATACCTTCTTCCCAGGGTTACACAAACAGGGAAGAAGGAATATGAAATATGAACGTAGAAAAGCGGAAACACTAGAGGGGGGTAGGAGGAGGGGGTCAGGAAGCTCCATAGACATCCATGTACTGTAGAGGTGTGTCAAAATAAAAGCCATCTTTGTGTAATTCCACATAAAAGGAGAAATGAAAAGTGCACTGTTACGTAGGTCGGAGGTTGGGAGAAGAACAAACACACAGCAGCTCTCTGATGGAGATCGCTACAGACAGACGTAGGCTGGATCACAGATCACAGCCCCTCCTTCATTTCTCAGCAAAGATCGGCGGAGAAGCGGGGGCGCCGAGCGGAGTCAGCGGCTTCACGGCTTCTCCTCCGCCCAGCTGAGCGGAGGAATGAATGAATGAATGAATGAGCTAGTGAAGGCGGTGAGGCGTTGGACGTACTGCCCGGCCGAGGTCCCGTCCTCGAGAGACATATACCTCACCGTGATTGGTTCGTTGAGGTCCGCACATGACAAGTGTCATTTGTATCGAACTTGCAGGCCACACTAACCTTAGTCTTTCATATTAAGACGGGGGCCACAAACTATCGTCCCGGGGGCTGCGAGTCTGAGACTACTGATGTAAACAGTAACGTACAAATGACTCAGATGAGTGTTGGTCTTAGGAATCCGTCACTATCTGATGGACGTGATGGTGTCCTGCAGTGGGTGATCATTGTCCATTACATTACTTATTTTTATAAATCAATACCTGTTGTTTGACTTATTGAGTTTGTTTGCTCAGTGAATTCCAAAATAGGCAAGGGGGGGTTGGTAACAGGAGAATGTTGGTGTGTGTGTGTGTGTGTGTGTGTGTGACACAGATGGCTGATGGACTGCTGCAGCTGTTCACTTATAGCCCTGATTCTGTGCAAAGGTTATTGCTGTTAATAGACACACACACACACACACACACACACAGGACATTGGGCATTATTGGAATATCACACTTTTAATTCATGACTTCTTTCACCATTGTCCAGTTGTTCCTGGTTTTCCTTTTGATGAGATCAGTGCTACATTGGACGTCAGTGTCCTGGTTTGAGCTTTCTGTGGACCAACGATATACCCCAACATCTACACTCTACAACGTACAACTTCTACATTTGTATACACAGTATGGGTACGTTGAAGATCTTGGACTGAAACCCGTCAGGCTCTGCGGGGTGTTTTTGGTGCAGCCATTTCAGTGACACACTCAAGAGAACCTGCGCCTCAAAGTCAAAGAAGACGGACAGCAGCTTGTGTTCCTCCAGCGATTCAACCTGACAGATACTCTATACTGCTGCGAGTCAGACCTTACAACTTCACAACTGGATTTGACGGTGTGCATATATTTGAAGCCCGAGATGCCTGAGGGCAGCTGGCAGGTTGTCCATGTTATCCCGCACAGACGCGGCTAACCCGAGCAGCTCAGAATCTCTGCAGGATCTGCGTTCTACAACAAGGAGTCTCGTTTGTGTTAATGACTTGCTAATGATGTGTCTGCTGATAGGACCGTGGAGGGTACTCTAAGACTGATTGGTTCCATTTGACCCAGTAAAAGCCTTGGTTCTGGGTCCAGATGATCCTGAACACGGTGCTGGTGGTCCTGACGGACCTGGCCGCCCACTTGCTGGGCAACACGTTGTTCCGCCGGCACTTTCACCTGTTGTTGTCCGCCATGGTGATGTTCGGCCCTGTGCTGAGTTTCTGGGTCTCCCAGCACAGTGTCTTTGCCAAGAGAAGCCACTTCCTCTACAGGTGAGGTTACTTCCTGTCTACCTTTGACACCTGCGGGTGACGATGCTGTGCTTTACTGCTAATACATTAAGAACACAGCTGGACTCCTGCAGCGTATTAATAACACAAGATGCACACATATTGAATTCTAACCGGGAAGGGACACATGGACCATTTTGCCGTTCATCGGGGCTGATCAGGGCATACAGAAGCCATGGTTTCCGTCATGGATAAATTAAAATGGACTCAATCAAATATAAAACCAACCAAATAAAAATAAAATCAACACGTAAGGGATTTGTTATATATTACATATTTTAATGTCATTTTTGGCTGGCTGTCTGAGACCCGCCCACAACACATTTACAGTCTTATTTCGGTCTAATTTCCACTGCTAGTGTCTACTATATTGGCTAATAGGAGTCTAAAGGGGGCTACAGGGGTGTATAAGCATATTTACAAGGTGTTCTATGAAAATACTCCATTTATAAATAAGGAATCCTACTTCGCAGAAATTCACTTATCACGGTCGGATCTGGAACCAATTAATCGCCATAAATGAGGGATTAGTTTATGTGTAACGAGTGTCGAAGCGCTAGCTGCCGTCAGCCTGTCAATCCAAAATGTTCTTGGCAACTTATTTTCTCGTGTTCTTTCAGGATGTTTTTGCGATCTGGTTGGGGTTGGACGTGCATCCTAGTTGGTTCCTTTGTCTTTCTCCTGTCCTTCTCCACCCGTCGTTCCCTGTCTCTGTCATGTCGTCACCTCTCTCGGCTGGGAGTGGCTGGTGGACTGTGGCTTGTCTTCTGCAAACTTCTGGACCTTCTAGAAAACGCTACAGGAAGCTGCTATGAGCCGCTAGTGGGCAGCCCGGAGATCAACAACAGCCAGCCTCTCTTGGTGCTACGAGAAGGGGAGAGCAAGGCGGAATGTCTCCATGCCGGGATGTTGTGGAGAGGATATGAGGTTTCAGAGGACGTCTTCCTCCTCTGTCTCTGCTGTCTGCTGCTCGCTGAAGAGACAGCAGTGTTTGGACCTTATCTCAGCCTGGGTGGCTTTTCTGACGCCCCGCTTCGGATCCTCTTTTTGTTCTGTGTTCTCCTACTTGGCCTCTGGCTTTTCCTGCTCCTGTGTCTCCTTGCCTACTTCCCTCAGTTCCCCACCCAGTTGCTAGGAGGCGCTCTGGGCTGCTTGAGCTGGAGGGGATTATATCAGGGTTGGTACCGTCATGGTCCCAGCTGGTACTGCCCCGGGAGACCTGGACTAGGATTGTTCCAGAACCAGGACTGACATGGGAAGACATACATAATAAAAATGAGCGCACCACTCCAAAGACTTTCAGATTTCATCTTAGAAACCTCCAGAAGTATTGGAACAGTGAGGCCACTTCCTCTACTTCTGCTGTAGAAACGTTTGGGTTTGGTATGAGACTGGAGAGCAACATTGCAGCTTCTATTTCCATGGGTTTTTTTTACACCTGGATGGGAAGCACAGCTTAGAAGATAGCATCTTTTCTCTGAACCCACCCATTTTTCATGTAAGCAAACGTACTGACAGGTTGCATTGCTTTGCTTATCCAATCAATAACAGCACTGAATGTCTACACTCACTTTCACATTGGGTAGGATAGATTGTGCCTGTACAGACTGCGTTTAGAGGTGAAAACAACATGAAAACCAGAAAGCTGTCCCTGGGCGGAAAAACAAGCAACTGATGGAAAATCAATCAGAACCATTGCACAACTATGGCTCATAACCACGACAAGCATTTAGAATGTCCAGAAGAAGAAAGCAAGCACTGGTGTACAAAGTAAAGTAACACGTACCACAGGTAAGGTACACCGGGGTGTCCAAACACTTTTGAGTAGCAATTGACTCTATCCTTATAAAACTACAGCTGTTTCCATTTTACAACCATTTCAACTTTCTTCTTGACAATTATGACTTCATTGCTATAACATAACTTTTTCTGCAACCAAATTTTCCAGAAATTTTGTTTCTCATACTAAAGTCTTTATTTCAACTTTATGCTACTAAAATGACACGACTCTCGTAAAATTACAAACTTTTTTCTCTTCATATTGTGACTTTATTCTTGCAAAATGAAGATTTTTACATTTTTGCTGCTGAGTGTTTTTTTTAGTGTTCCTGTTAAACTCTTATTTTCAGAATGTGCTGCAAATGGTCCCCAGGCTGCACCTTGGACACCCCTGAGGTAGGCGGAGGCAAACATCAGAAGGTGCCAACAGAAACATTGTGAGTTGTAAAAAGAGACCTTACATGCATCATCTTCTCAGAATGTTGATTTCAGATCAGCATTTGCCATAAAAGGGAGTGCTGCAGTTAAGAGTCAGCTTAAGCTTCTCTCTTCAATTGCCACTGTTTACTCTCGACACAATGCGAATATGGCTGACATTTCAAGTATAAAATGTATAGCTACTCACCACTATTCACTGATGGACAGATGCAATCAGTCACAGCACAACTATGGTGTGTTCAAGAACCGCCCACCAGTGCCTCAGGAGAAAACACTACCAGTGAAGCTTAAAGACATAAACATGTCATTTTAACAGTGGTACATGTGTGCTGTACATTGTATCGGTATTATCACCCATTGATAAACGATTACCCGCTTACAGCGAACGAGATGTGTTTTGGCCTGTTTTCTTAGAAAAACAAAAAATTGAATTTGTTGGGCAAAAATCTCCCAAATTGTGGGAGTGAATGCTCATGGATGCGTATGCGGGGTTCCACTGTACAGTACATCTAAAATGTCATCACACTGAAGAACACAACTGTCAGAACGTGAGCCAAGTCAGCTGATGCTGCTTCGTCAGGTTCTTGCAAATGTGCATCGCTGCCATGTCAGCCTGAGGCAGGACAGAGGAAAAAAAAGGAGTAAGAGAATAAATTGGTAGAATGTACCCCTCACCTGTTAGTCCCTGGTGGTGTAATGGTACAGCTGCTGCCTGTTAAGTCAAATAATATCAATATTTTTACTGCTTTTGCATGAAAACGGACGGCCTCCTACCTTGGGGCTTAAAATAGGCTAACTGTCATTCTACCATCATTGTTTCAATCTTCAAGGCCACGACTCTTCCATTTCCGTTTTTAATTGATCACGTCTGGAAATAAGAAATATACAAAATGCAAAGCCAAAACCCCAGCGGAAGACACTGCTGGGAACTTGTGAAATTCATCACACGAGCAGAGAATGATGGTGCTCCTTGGTACGCCTGCGTTTGCATAGAAGCTACATTCCTTTCATCAGACACACCGCCCGATCGTCCAGCCTAACGATGGTGCTTCAACAGAAAGCAGTACCGCCCTGCAGTGAAGAACATGTCATGAATCAATCCAGCTTCAGTTGGCTGCAACGAACGTCACCGTGACTAACAATGTCAACACACTGTGGGTGAACATTATTTTACCAGGCTTCCTGATTCTTACCAACATGGTAAACAATAAAATAATGATGGGGAGCCATAAGGAGTGAAGATAGGGAATTCAATAACTTAGGTGTCATGGAAGACTGTGGGTCATGTCTGTGGAGGAACTGAGGACTGCTTGAATGCATCACGACAGAAGGGGTACGGGGGAGTCAAAGGAGTCTAGTGGTTCCCAGTGACAGTCCATCAAGGCGTCGTAGAGCTCTTCGCTACGCTGCATAAAGTCTTTGTTCCACTGGTCCACATCGCATTCTTGGATTGGTGCTGGAAAAACATTTCAAGGTCAGTGAAAACTGGTTTCACGACAGCAACGCAACCACAGACGGTTGGCATTGGCATTGTCTGCATGTCAGCCCGTGTCCCAGCTTTAATGGTGAGGGGTTACCTTCTGCATCCTCCTCCTCTCCGTCTCCAGTGTCTTCATGGCTGTCCTGAACAGGAAACATTTACAATACAGGAGAACATTTTTAAAATCTTATCGAAAAATAGCCGCTAAAATAAAAATAGTCTATTCTCTTTTCAAAATAAAGAATAGAAACAGTAATAATCTTCTTTCTAACAAACCTTTAGCTATGCTCCAACCCTCAGCTTATACCAAAGAACATCATATGAAATAAAGCGCCCCGTTTAAGAGCACATTTTAAAATGTCAGCAGCAACTCAAAAATGCTTTCCTTCTTTTCAACAGTATTGTTTTAGAAGGAAGTGAGCAAAAACACCTTCACTACGTTTAAAACTACAAATAAACTTGCTTCATAGTTTGTTCATTTAAAATTGGCCATCACTTCATTAAAATAAAATCATCTTAATATTTTACCTCTCAAAGTCTAGACAGCGTAATAATTACATCCGGACTTACTGCCAGTCTCCACCTTTTATCTTGTAGTGTTTCAACAAATTGAACACATTTATTGATGGATGACCCCTTGAGATGAACCACCTCCTTTTCAAGGGGGTTGGCAAAACGTGGCAAAAATGCCAAGAACGGTAAAACACAAAAACAAACTGGAAAAAAACTCTCCAACGTCTGATAAAACATACATTTTCTGCAGAACTTTGTCACATAAAACCTGCTTCTCGGCCCTTCAGCGCCACACAAGCTCACACACCTTTGTAAGCAAACCTCCGCTCTACTTTGTATCTTCTCTGATTATGCTAACCACCCTTGTATCACTGCAAGACGCAGTTGTTGTTTTCTTGAAGCAGCAGTGTCAGTGAACATCACCAACCTCCACAACACCCGTCACGTCAGCAGACGTGGGCGGCGTCCCCATGGGAGGGGGCGGCATCATATGGCTGGGCGGAGGGTACCCGTAGGGCCCGTAGTTGTAGTTGTAGTTGTAGTTGTAGCCGCCGTTGTTGTAGCCGCTGTACGGACCGTAAGCGCCCCACTGAGAGTAGTAACCTTGCCCCCCAGCACCATAGTAGCTGGATGGGGACGGGCTGTAATTGCTCTGATAACTGGGAGTCTGGCTCACCCAGGTGTTTGGCTTCTGGCTGCAAAACAAATGAATAGAAAAAGGAGTTCATGTGAGACAGAATAAGTGCGGCGTCACCACATATAGATTGCAGTCCTGCGGGGGGGTCACCGTCATACCTCTTTGCCACAGCAAAACTGAGTCTGAGTGCTTTCCCGCCAAGCACTGTGCCCTGGCACTCCTCAATCGCCGCCTTCTGCTCGCTTTCGTCGCCAAACTTGACGAAGCCGTAGCCTCTGCAGGCAAACGCAAGTCAGATCTCCCGTCCGTGCCGCAGCGTAATCCATGCTAGGCATTTGATAGCAGCTTATATTGGCAACAATATATATAGATGGGTATTATTATGGTAGAACTGAAACTTGTGCTTTTACTTTTAACATCAGGTAGCATCACTTGAATTGTGAGTTGCTCTGGCTTAGCCTATATGGGGAAAACAATAGTTTTAGCATTAAGACAAGAACACATTTCTTCAAGCTCCTTTGCATTGCTATCCAGTAGCTACTACACACCATCAACAAACATCACATTATTATTTGTTGGCAAGCCTTGCTGTTAAACATTCATCCAAATGGAGCAGCCATCTTTGCTGTGAGCTGACGTACCTGGAGTAGCCGTACTGGTCGGTGACTACTTTGGCTCCCTTGCAGGAGGGGAACTTCTTAAAGACTTGGTGGAGCTGGTAGTCGTCCACCTCAGAGGACAAGTCGCCCACAAACACTGAGAACTCAGGCCTGAGGGAAGTAGAGGAGCGCTATTACATGTGGTCCGTCTGCCAAACCCATGGCTGCTGGTTCCATCCACAGTCAGTCACTAGATTTCAACACTTTCCAAGATATCTGATGATTGATTCTACGCTTCAGTTCAGCATTCACACGCTAATTCTACTGACGTTTACTGACACTGCTTCCTTTACATGGCTCGGGCCCAACCCAATGGTTGCTGGCTCAATCCTGATCCCGCTGTAATCTTTCAACTTACAGATGCACATTTCAACATTCAGTCAGGACAAGAAGACTATTTTCTAAAAATGCCCACATTCCCCATAACTCAGTCTTTTCTGTCACGTCTTTTCCATTGAAAATGAATGGACAATTTCAATGCTGCCCCCTATGGTGGAAATTCATTTTACATTTAACATCACATGACATGACCTTGTTTCCCACACTGATGGTTGCTGGGTCACACATTCACACGCTATTTCCACTGACATTGCTTCATCTGGATAGTTTTGTAAAGCAGGGGTGCCCAAAGTGCGGCCAGGGGGCCAATGAGGGCCTGTGGCTGTTTTGATTTATTGGCCTTTGGCACATTCTAAAAACCCAATTAAACAAGATTTTTTTTAATGAAAAAAAGAGCAGTAATTTTAAGTTAATAAAGACTAAATATTAAGAAATAAATAGCATAGAATGAATATTCAAGGAAAAAAGTAACCCTAATATGAGAGACAAAAAACCAAGAATGAAGTTGCAGTTTCTAGGTTGGGAATTTATAATATGATGATAATAAAGTCTAAATATTATGACAATAATGTTAGAATATTATGAGGAAAAATGTACAAGGAGAAAGTTGAAATAGTCAGGTTAGAAGCAAAAGTTCATACTACAAATACGTGTTGAAACTAATAACACTGAGCTGAGATGCAGGCTGTTTTGCGTTTGAAAATGATCCTATTCTTTAAAAAAGGTCCTGTATGCCAAAGTACAGGTGGCCCTTGTGTGGAACATTTCCGACCAGAACCACATTTACCTAGTTTCTACTCTTAATGGTGAATTACTGCATCAACAAGGAAGTTGAACTTACCCTGCCTCTGGCCGTTTCCCATAGGTGGCAAAATTTAGCTTAAACTTGCGAGGCTGCAAACAGGAAGAGAAAGCACACACTAAGCCAAACACACACAGCAGGGCCGTGTAGTATAGCGCTGATATTGCCGGGAATAAAGAGAGGCGTTATTATGCTTGTTATTTGGGTTTACGTACCTCCTCCACCCAGACCAGCCTTTAGACCCATTCCTCAGTTAGTTGCTACCAGAGACTCTATTCACCAGCTTCAAACAAAGTACATTCAAGTACAAGCAGCCTCTCAGCAGCAGGTACAGGCCGGTGGACAGCGGAGCACAGTAGCTTGGCCAACACTACCTCACAGCAGTACATGTTTGCACCACTGGACGCTAACCTGGTTTATTTTACACTCAGGGCTCCAGACTGAGACTAAATGGTCGCATTTCGCAACTAAAATTTGAGATAATGCGAGTAAATATTTCGTCTACTCGTGCATGAACGACCAGATCAAAGTATGTGTCCCGTGTTGACTTGACAAGAGACGCACTTTGTCCCTTAATACCGTGACAATGAACAATTGTCAGTAAAACGAAGACGGCTTCGCCTATCGATGCCGGCCTGTGTGATTGCTCACCTTTCAAACTCATTGCCGTTTGACTTTTCTGGCATCTTTGTTTTCCACCTAGTCTCTGGTCTTGGGACTCCAAATGTAACTATTGTACCACAGGGACATTTCTCTTTAAAAAAAATACAAGCAATGCGGTTAGTTTGGAGCTCATTTTTGTCCCACAGGGAAGCTGTAAGTGGCTGTCACGTTCATGGGGTACGTGGTAACTAACCTCTTTAAAGTGAAGACAGTTGCCATTTACTGTTCAAGTATTACGTATCAAGTAGTGAGCGAGTGTGAAGCTTCTGGGATGAGACTCAGCACCTCCAAATCCCAGGCCATGGTTCTCAGTGGGAAAAGGGTGGGTTGGGAATGAGGTCCTGCCACAGGGGGGGAGTTCAAGTATCTCGGGGTCTGGTTCACGAGTGAGGGAAGGTTGGAAGTCGACAGGCGAATCGGCGCAGCGTCTGCAGTAATGCGGTCGCTGTACTGGACCGTCATGGTGAAGAGAGAGCTGAGCTGGAAGGCAAAACTCTCATTTTAATCCCCCCCCACCCTCACCTGTGGTCATGGGCGTAGGGTTGTGATCGACAAAACAAGATCACGGATACAAGGGGCGGAAATGAGGCTCAGGCAACTAGTCCGGATGTCTCCCTGATGAGGTGTTCCGGGCATGCTGGCCTGGGTAAAGGCCCCGGGGCAGACCTAGGACACGCTGGAGGGATTATGTCTCACAGCTGGACTCTGAACGCTTTGGTGTCCTCCCAGAGACCGGTAGGTCTGGACTTCCCTGCTGAGACTGCTGCCCTCATGACCCGGACCCAGATAAGTGGAAGAGAATGAATGAATGGATGGATGGATGGATGGATGGGTGGGTGGGTGATTTTTCGATCATAGATGGATCATGGGTGAGCTCCAAAATGTTCTGCTTCCGCTACTAAAATCTGAAGTTAGGGGCCACTGTGCTCCAAGTAAACAAGTGTAGTCTGGAGCCCTGTCACTACATTCAGTCACATACTCCAGCATAAGACACTAGAAAGCAATAATGGCTGCCAATACACAAGAACCAACACTAATTGAGCTCCACTATCCACGCACAGACTAGTGCTTGATTACAAAGACTATCGCTGCAGAAAAAGGAAGGTCAGATGTATTCACAGATTAATTGGACAATCAATATTATATTCAAGCTAATATTAAAAAGAGCCAATGGGAAAAACACATGTGAAATGATGCAAAACAACTGACCGGGTTCGATCCAGGAACCAGTTTCCCATTGAGTCTTTCAACGCAGCGATCAACACTCTCCTCATCTGCCATCTCCACAAAGCAGTATCCTGCAGAACCACTGCAACACATCACTATTTTACCAACCAGATCACCATAACACACTTATTCATTTTCACAATGTGCAAGTCATAAGGCAGGGGTGTCCAAAGTGCGGCCCGACAGCTTGTTTTTTATTGGCCCGCAGCACATAGTACCCCTAAAATAAGAAGAAAACTGTAAAGAGAAGCCTTTTTACTAAATTAAAATATACAAAAAAAATATCAAAGTGGCCTCCCACTTACTTTGATTTTCACTATGTGGCCCTCGGTGGAAAAGGTTTGAACACCCCTGTAAAAAGAGGACCTGGCAACACTGATGTGTGTGAGAGTCTATATTATGTCTTATTTTCTCTTATTATGTCTACTATATTGGGAGATATGAGTGTAAAGGTGACTATAGGGGTGTTATTTCATGTCTAGAGGGCTCTGATCGTGTGAAAAAGTGTATTGAGAAGGTAGTAAACAGGTTTTCTGTGACTTATTTTTATTTTCTCTTATGTCTACCATATTGAGTAATAGGATTGTAAAGGTGACTATTGGTGTGTTATTTCATGTCTACAGGACTCTAATAATGTTAAAATGTGTATTTAGAAGGTGCTAAACAAGTTTTCTATGTCTTATTTTCTCTTAATATGTCTACTACAATGGGTAATAGGAGTGTAAAGGTGACTATAGGGGTGTTATTTCATGTCTAGAGGGCTCTGATCGTGTGAAAAAGTGTATTCAGAAGGTGGTAAACAGGTTTTCTGTGACTTACTTTTATTTTCTCTTATTATGTCTACCATATTGAGTAATAGGAGTGTAAAGGTGACTACTGGTGTGTTATTTCATGTCTACAGGACTCTAATAATGTCAAAAGGTGTATTTAGAAGGTGCTAAACAAGTTTTCTATGTCTTATTTTCTCTTAATATGTCTACGACAATGGGTAATAGGAGTGTAAAGGTGACTACAGGGGTGTTATTTCATGTCTCGAGGGCTGTAATAATGTTAAAAAGCACATTAGAAGGTGGTATACAGGTTTACGGTCTTATTTTGTCTACTACAGGGTGTATCCAAAGAGTAGACTCTCCAAAAGTAGCCACTAAAGTTACAATTGAAAATGTTTATGAAATGTCTTCCTTTTTTCTTTAACCTCATATTTGCTCCCAAAAGCTGATAGTGTGTGGGAATGCATCAAGGTAAGATTTGATGACATAATTGAGTGCTAATGTGTATATCTGCTGGTGCACAACCTCAAGTGAATTCGTGCAAGCGCACTGCCTTTTACCTCACACATCAAACAGCCACATAATCATCTAAAAAACAAACTCCAGGCTCGTACTGGTGGATGGTGGGTGTGTATTCATTTTGTGCTTTTAATTGTGATGTCGTGACTGTCTTAGTTTTACACAATACATAATAAGACATTAGATGGCCAAGATGAAGCTTCAACAACAGAAGAGCCAAGTATCCCTACCCTGTGATCCTGTGAGTGATGATTTTGACTCCACACGGCGACTCTCCCATAGCACCGAAGGCTTGCTTAATGAAGTTCTCGTCCATGTATGGGTCCAGCTAAACACATGCAAACACTGCATCAATCATAACGACATCTCTTTACGTCAATCAAAGGGACAAGTGCGCAACTATTTTAGTAACAAATGGTAAACACCATTCTGAAGTCGAATAGCTAATACATTCCATTTGATGACAGTATTATTAGATCAATTCTGATGTGCCTTCATAAACAGAGTACAGTAAGTGGGCACTACGGCACACAAATAATTACCCCATTTATGACGGCATTAACTAGTACACCAACAGTCATACAGGCCAAATAACTTCTCTGTGTAAAATGAACCTTACAGTGACAGTGAGTGTCAAACACAATACACGCTAAGGCAATGTCACGTTACCATCAAAGTGCAATGCTAATTTCAGACATCTCGTTTAGCTCGCTAGTTTTAAAAGAAAAGCTAGCAAGTGTAAGGGCTTCGAGCATACATCACCCATCCACAGACTTGTTTGTCTGTTAAACATCCTAGCGAATCCAAGTGCACAAATACTCGATAAGCTCTGGTGGTGGTACAAAAACTCAAAGTTTCTGTTTGAAAAGTTATTTCGATAGTGACGCGGAAACACGGACTCGTGGTTTGTTTTCCGTATGCGGTTAGGTTTTTTGCACTTCTGGTATTCTTTTTGTGGCAACCGACGCACGAATGCGACACTGCCACCAAGAGGATTGGTGGCAAACTGACACGATTGTTTGACGCGGTAACTGTTTTTAACTGGAGCATTGTTCCTTCCCGTTTTTGTTGATTTTGTTTGTCATTCATTTCTAACAAATCAAAATAATGTAACCATGGAACTTTCTGGGATGTACGTGAAACGATTTTAGAGTCTCTACTTTAATTGTGACTTTAATTGTGTACTACAGCCATTGTGGATTGTGTTTCAGAGGGGAATGATCTGGAATACAGGACGGTCATCAGGGACTTTGTCAGCTGGAGTGAGCTTAACCAGCTGCAACTCAACACCAGCAAGACAAAGGAGATGATCATTAACTTCCACTTTAGCTGTTGCGGGCTAAAGTGAGATGTTCATCTCACTGAACATCCAGGGAGCGGACATAGAGTTGGTAGACAGCTACAAATTCCTGGGTGTTCACCTTAACAACAAGCTGGACTGGTCCGTCAACACCCACGCCCTCTACAAGAAGGGCCAGAGTCGCCTCCACCTGCTGAGGAGACTGAGGTCCTTTGGTGTGTGCAGGACTCTTTTACGGACCTTTTATGACTCTGTGGTGGCCTCAGCCATCTTCTATGCTGTGGGCTGCTGGAGAGGGGGCAGCATGGACAGGGACAGGAGCAGGATCAATAGACTGATCAGGCGAGCTAGCTCTGTCCTGGACGGTCCTCTGGACTCCGTGGAGGAAGTGGGGGAGAGAAGGATGTTGGCTGAGCTGACATCCATCATGAACAACACCTCTCACCCGCTACATGACACTGTTGTTTCCCTGGGCAGGTCCTTCAGCAGCAGACTGTTACACCCAAGAAGGAGAGGTTCCGCAAGTCCTTCATACCGACCGCTATCAGGCTCTACAACACCTGAACCACCTGAACCATGTTGTAGTCACTATGTATTCTTTACTTGCGTATCTTGCTTGCTGCTGTAACAAGTGAATGTCCCCGCTGTGGGATAAATAAAGTACAAATAAAATTACAATTCGCTTAGTTACATTGCAGAATGCAAAGGTTCCACCGAGATTTGAACTCGGATCACTGGATTCAAAGTCCAGAGTGCTAACCATTACACCATGGAACCACAAACACGACCTCTTCAAAACATGTACGGACACGAGAAATACAGTACAGTTTACAAATATCAGTGACATTGCTAAAGAAGAAAATAAGAAGAAAAAACATTTGTGTTTGTTTTATTGAAAACACTACGTTTTCTTGCTTAGGGGGGTATACGACGAAAGTGGCTGAGCAAACCCAGGCTTTGTGCTCAAGATGGAACTGGACAGAACCTAACATCCACTGTAATTGCAGCCGTAATGCTGAATGTATTTGTGAAGTCAGGCTTTTATTTTTTAAATGCACCAAACGGGAAGTTGTACTGCTAACGCGGTATATTTAACACACAGGCTGCAATTAGGTGGCACTTATGCACACGTAAGAAGAGAACAATAAGTAAAAAATGTCATTATAAGAGGTTAAAATGAAGAAAATGACTCAACGTTGTATGAAACCAAATTGCCTCTGGGGACTGAGAGGCTGAAGTGGTCAGTGTCTATGCATATGAAAGTATTAGCTTCAATGCTAAACAGTGCTGTTGTCTATTTGCTGTATAATGTGTCATTTTATCTTATTTATATGTGTGTACTTTAGTTCTGCGATGTTCCAAGGTGTGGTGTGGTAAAAGGAACTCGAGTCTAGCAGTCAATCAACTGGCGGCGCATCTGCAATCGGACTTAATTGGTCCCTTGACTGTTGTTTGCAACTTACTTTGCCAAGTCCTGTTTTCGGCTTTGTGCTAAATGAGCGTTCACATGGGGGGGGAAACGACGTCGTATTATTCTACTTCCGCCGAAAAGTTGCGCGATCCCAGCCTTTGTATTTTACAAAAAATGACTACATAATTATTATGAAACGCTGTGTTCCCAAAAGATGATGACTGCTAAAAGCACAATGTCACCGCCAATACGGGGGGGCGGACTGCTGGCATGCAGCGTGTGAATGCACAAGTCTGAGGGTTATACATCATTATTTTCAGCCTGTGGAAAAGATATTGAATGACCTACAGTATATACACATCACAAAATACATGCACATATTAGATGCTGTCAACAAGGGAGACAAAACATTGCAAGTCTTCTTTTGCTTTTTAGCTGCAAGACGTTCATGCATTTACTGTAGAACAATGGAGGCCCGATGCACAAACATTTGATCAAGCATAATATTTATTGAAAACAGAAAATGTGCTAAATGAAACATGAATCAAAGCATTTTCTACTTGTTTCGGTTTCTAACCTACAGTATTTCTGTCACGGCCATCATCATCAATACATTTCATTCATTTAGTCCATTTGGTTGACATTTTCACAGTAACATTGAGAAAATAAAACACAACAAATACACCAAAATCATGTTTTTTCCGTTTGGTACGCAGAGTTCACCCCAAGTAGTTTTACGTGGACTTGGGCGTGCGGGTAAACATACGTACAAGACGACAGGAGTGTCGGGGGAGTTAAGAATACACAAAATGATAAATTGAGAGGCTTTTGCCTAAATCGGAAAGCGGAGGCAGCTGAAATATGGACTTGTGCGCTAGCGGTGTGCCGGTGTTAGCGACACAGGCTGGCCACGCCCCCTCCGAACATTTTCCGGGTGAATTCAAAGATTTCATTTTTTTTTTTAAACCAGAGCAACATAAACGAAAATGTTGTTTTTCTTACTTACATCGATTTATCAAATTAAATATCAAGAAGATGGTCAATAAGCGTGCAAAGTTCATTTTTGCGATTCAGTTTGGTATGCCAACTTCACCCCAAAGTAGTTTTGAGTGGGCTTCCGGGAGAAATAAGAATATTGTACACAAAATGGCGAGTCTGGAGGCAATTATGCACGAGCGTCATGGCCCATATTCTTCATATCTGATTGAATTAATACATTGCTTTCAATTGACGCAACAAAATGATGGACTACATTTGGGCACAAAGTAAAAGAGCCTCTTCACGGAACTAATGGCACTATTTTTATTCCCAGGTGACTCATCACCTGAACGACTCAAACCATAAATGATATTTACATGCCAACATCACATCCTTGTGGAGGTATCGCTGGATCATTCAAGCCACTCCCAGTCTGGTAGTTGGCCCGAGTCCTGCATCAAGTCAACATGAGTCCAGTTCGTGCACTCGTCATGTGTGCCGTGCATCATAACAGCCCGCAACAGCTGAAGCTGAAGGTAGGAGAGAACACACACTCGTATTCAGTGTTCAGTGGGTGAAACGGTTCAACATGTTCACACCATGTTTGGTGCGTGCTGGTATGGCGTCTCATCTGCACCGGGTATGAAATGTAAAAAACTTTGCCTCGTTCTTCGTACAGTCTTGGTGATGACTATATTGCGCGTAACTACACAGTTGTTCCTGTATTGTATTATTTCGAGGAACCGAGTGCCCAAACAAAGCATCCTACGCGTTGCTGACTTACTTTTGTTTTTTGTTTTTTTTTTAAACTGAGTGCGACTGCTGAATAACTCACCACGGGGCCAAAGAATGTTATGAGTGTTGGCAGTTTGATCAAGAAAACGAGAAACACTATTGAATTCAAGAAAGCACTCATGGCAAAGCACAAAGATGGCATCCGCGCGGCTGATCTCACCAGGCTGTACGGGAAAGTCCGCAAGCTCCATCCTGGCGCATGCAATTTTTTTGCTAATATTTTTGGGTGTCTGGAACGGATTCATTAGATTAAAATTCTTTGATGGGAAAAAAATCGTATGGGTTTTTTTTGTACGTGAAAGAGCCTTCCCATGAAAATGAAAGAACATGCATCCTTTTCTATCTTGTGTGTTTGGTTTATTTAGATTTGCTGATGACTTGCTTTATGTTTCTGAAGCGTCCCGCCCTTGTATGTAGCATTTTACCATGCGGCACCTGTGCTGTGTATTCATGTCGAGGAGTGTGGTTCCCCGTGGCGGCCATGTTGGCTCTGCCGCCCTGCCCAGCCACGGTGCCGATAGCAATGAATTGTGTGACTGACGGCAGGCTTGACTTGTCTTCATTGTGAGGTCTTGTTATGTCTAGTCCACCACACTCCTGGAAAAACAAGCTCTCAAATGACAGTACTAGCCATTTTGGTGTCAGGTCTTTCACTGCTGATCAGGATCCCAGTTTGGCAGCCTCCCCAGTATGGCCTTATGATCCACACTCACGCTGGCCACCAGTCCTCCTTTGGTGAGAGGCGTCCCGCTGTAGTCAATGTCCTCTCCCTTCAGAGATGTCATGTGTCCCCCTGCAACCACGATGACATGTAAGTGGTGTGGTGCTACAAGGTACAAAATAATTGACTAATTGGATGGTCTATGATCTCTTATGATCATTAAAAGTCAAAAGATGGTAGTCATTTATGTGTGAATATTCATTTCTAATATGATTATCAATATTTGTAATACAGCGGTGCCTTGGTTAACGTCATTAATCCGTTCCAGAAGGTCCAACTCAAACCAAAACAGACTTTAACCAAAGCAAATCTTCCCATCGAAAATAATGTCAATCCAATGAATTCACCCAAATATGTTCACACAAAACACACTTTACGTTCTAGAACCAATAAACACGTACCTTGCCGTTTAATATAGAAAATGGGGGGTGGACACAACAACTGCTGGCGGCAGTGATGTCACTGAAGTGCACCGGACACATGGTCACATGGTGACGTGTGCTATGTTTGACTGTGGATGCTGTTAACATGCCACAGTACGTTTCACTGCTTATGTTTTGATGTTGGAAGCAGAAATGAGCATGGGGGTGTAAAACTAGACACCGAGTGTCACCCTCTGTGCGCCGCCGGGTTGATAAGACTGTTACACGGGAGTATGCATCGTAGCTGATGACGGTGCATTTACATACCTCTGAAATGACGACGGTGTTCTCTTTAAGGCCGCACCCTTGTCTTGGTACAGTCCGTTTCCTTTCTCTTTTGTGCGGTCCATGTGTTTGCTGGGTCGTGTATCTCTCCACAACTCTGATATCAACAACCTAAAATGGTGCCCATGGCCCACAATGCCCTGCGCAATCATGTGCAAGATTTCATCTTGGCCGCGTGATCCCAGATGGCGGACGGTATTCTGGACGCTAAACAAGCGTGTGAACGCCAGCCAAGGCAAAAATTGTGCTTGTTAACTGAAAAACACGCTGACCTGGGTGGATGTTAACCAAGGTACCACTGTATTATGAACGAACTTTCATCAAGTAATAAAAAGAATAAATTACCCATTGCAGTCAGAAGTGCTGCACCAGCACAGATGTCCCATTTTTTAATGAAAGTGATGTGAATGTAAACATCGGCTTGGTCTATGGCCTCTTTATCACCTGGCGGCATTTGCAAGAGTGACAGGACCTTATACCCTGACAGGAGAGGGAAGACCATCAGCTGATTTATTCACAACGGTACACATGCAAACACGTTCATACTCATCTAGAACCCACAAGGTATGCTGGGAAGCCCACGCTACGTGCGTATATAAGAGTGTTAGCATTGTCCGTGTGCTGCGATGACATTGTGTGTTCCATATGTGTTATTTTTGGTTGAATCGTGAGTGAAAGAGCCGTTTGTTTTTATGACCTGTTGGTTTGTGAAAAAATAGACATTTTATGGTGGTTTTTCTCTATTGCGGGTAGTCCTGCAACGTAACTACTCTGCTTATCAATCATTTGTAATATAAACGCCACACAGATGAAAAAGACCAAGCCACTCACCTGCTCCTCCTGCTTGTATGATGGCTGTACTGTTTCCAAAAGCATCGTGGATATAGCTTCTGACTTTCCCTGAGTGGGAACGCGACACGATGACTTTAGGAGGGCTGACGCTGTAGGCTGAGCGAACAGACATGTTGGATCCCTGATGCACCAGAGCCCACGCTAAAAGGGAAAGATGACAGACGTTAACATCAGATATCTTATACACAAATACACTGGTGTGAAAAAGTGTTTGCCACTTCCTGATGTCTTATTTTTGCATGTTTTGTCCCACCTAAATGTTTGATGATATCTTACAAATGTAAATATTAGTCAATGACAACACAACTCAACACTTTATGCACTTTTTAAATGAACCTTTTATTATGAAGGGATAAAAACATCCAAAGCTACATGTCCCTGTGTGGAAAAGTGATTGCCCCCTAAAGCTAATAAGTGGTTGCCCCCCCCCCTTAGCAGCAACAACTGCAATCAACTTGCAATGAGTCTCTTCCAGCGCTGGGGAGGAATTTAGCAGAATTGTTGTCATTCAGCCACATTGGAGGCTTTTCCAGCTGGAACCGAGCATCTTCCAGGGCCTGAGGCAGTAAAACATCCCCAGACCATCACACTACCACCGCCAGATTTTACTATTGCTCTGATGTTATTTTATGAACACTTACCTTAACTGAGGCAAGTGAGGCCTGTGGTTCTTTGGATGTTGTTGTGGGGTCTTTTGTGACCTCTTGGGGTCATTTTGGTTGGCCGGCCACTCCTGGGAAGGTCCACTATTGCTCCATGTTTTGGCCATTTGTGGATAATGGCTCTCACTGTGGTTGGCTGGAGTCCCAAAGGTTTAGTAATGGCTTCATAACCTTTTCCACACTGATAAATCTCAATTCATCTCAGTTATGTTTTAACAGGGGGAGGGAATCACTTTTTCACACAGGGCCATGTAGGTTTAGATTTTTTTCTCCCTTAATAATACAAAGTTTCATTTAAAAAGTGTTGAGTTGTGTTGTCATTGACTAATATTTACATTTGTAAGATGATCTGAAACATTTAAGTGGGACAAAGCATGCAAAAAAATAACAAATCAGGCAAATGGGGCCAATTTTTGTGTGTTATATCACTGTAATCACAACAGTATCAGGGAATGTTGTTGTCATTGTGTTGCTGTTGTGAAAATGGATATACTTTGGCTTTGCTGTGACTTCATGGCTGCGTGTGTTTCAATGTGGTTCCTGGACGTCACGGCCATGGTGGCGTCGTTCAGAAATGTTATTGTATTTTTCAAACCTTTTTGGTGTCATGAGCACTTTAAGGTGTACTAATATTAGCACATTCACATGGAATATTTTTTTGGGGGGGTTGACAGGTGGTCACTTACCAGTGAAGCCGGTGAACGGCTGGTGTATGACCCCTATCACTGGTTTACCGTCCACAGCCACACACACCATCGTGGTCACGTACTTCACTAGGTTCTCTGCGGGGATGATGGGGGGAGAGGGGTAATTACTTCAGGTGTTGCACATGGATGACACCATTGAAACATTAAACATGTTTTTCCAAAGAATGAAAGCCGAAGACATTGAAATGTCCACCTGTATATTCCTGCGTGGCATCTAGAGGATCGATCCACACCGTGACACGCTCAGCAGGAACTTCCTTGCCTCCTTCAATCTTGTCGAGTATCTCCGCTGGAATGACCCGACTCCAGACGGCGGCCTGATCTACCAAGTTGTCATGTTCCTCGCTGATTACCTGCGGGACAAAATGTGTCCTCTGTAAAAGTCTTTTGACAGCAGGAAAAGAAATACAGCGTGCCACGCTGCAATACGCAACATAAGCATTTAGGCACAAAATGGAAGGATGCTAGTTCGTAATATAAACTGCATCCCAGTTTATGAAAAAGCTCATTATTAATAGCATCAACTTCAGCTCTCTTTTCCACATTTTTGCTGTTTTCTTTACATTTTCCAAACATTTCAACTTTCTCCCTAAATCATTCTTAAATAAAGTACTATAACTTTTTACCCAAACCTAATTTTCCAAAAATGACAACTTTATTTTGTTTTCTTTCTCTTGATATTACAACTTTTTGGAAATCATATTTTCTTTCATATTTCAACTCTAAGCTACTAAAATGAGATTATTTTTACATAATATTACCAGTTTATTCTCATAAAATTGAGACTTTTTTCTCATTAGAATTTTTTTTCTTTTAATATTTAGACTTCATTTTGGTAAAATTGCAGCTGTTTTTTTAATCTTCCAACTATTTCAGGTCAATCCCCCCCCAGGATCCAAGAACCCCTGCATTGGTGCACTCACCGTGACCTCAGGGAAGGTGTTCCTGAGAAGGTTGTACATCTTTCTATGCGACAGCAGGTCACCCAGAGTCAGAAGCTCGTTGGCCCCCTCCTTTGTCTTGCCCTTGGACTTCTCCTTCAAACTGTTTTCGGCACGCACCTTCTTCACCTAGGAAGACGACGCATGTCAATCAATCAAGGAAAGACTTTCACACCACCACGGCCGAAGGTGCAGCAGAGCCTTCGTCCCGGCAGCCGACGCTTACTGAGGCGTTTGGTTGGCAATGTGAACACAAACAAAACAGCGCAAAATGGTGCGCGCTGGCAACATTTCGGAAAATGTCACGAATGTTTGAGAGACAGCAATTGGCTGGGAGAACGTACATGTCACAAACAGCAACTCCTGAACCGTATATCCCAGTGACAGAAGACATGTTGAAGGACATCAATGACAATGTGGCTCACATAGGTACTGTACACTAAAGTCCCTCCATATACTGTAGAGAGTTGTGACATGACAAGTTGAAAAAATACGGTCACGTGACTCGTGGAGCCATCTTGGGGCCAAATTCGCGTTTGCGTTCACCTTGTCTTTACCGTATTCTTGGGTGTATTCTTGTTTATTCCCCAAAAATGCCGGGTTGTTGTGCATTTGGATGCACAAATAGACATGACAAGGGTTTCAAGCTGTACAGATTCCCTTCAGATGTCAACAGACGGACAATTTGGGAAAATAAAATCAACCGTTTGGGCTGGAAGCCGAACTCGTCTTCAAAGCTGTGCGAGGTAGGCTCTGTATATGTTAACATTTTTAATGTCACAATGTTTTAAAAACTTGACAGAGCCACCTGGGCCGATGTTACTAAGTTTAAGGCATCTCTTCATGAGCTTGGCACGTTTTGGAGAGTGTGTGTTTACCTAAATATTGTGTTCTACTTCATTGTTTTGATATAAGAAAGTAGCCTAAACGTAAAATATACTAGAAAAATAAGGCAGTCATGGATGCTTGGAGTTAAGAATGATCCTTGTGTAAATCACCTCTGGTTGCAAATAAAGTCATCCATGATCTCCAGCAAACTTATAAAACTGCATTCATTTTGCAAAATCTGCACTTGTTTCGAGGTATACATAAGAATTAAATAACAATGAAGAAATATACATATTCTCATCATTTTCAATGTTTAAATATTGGGGCTTTCATATCTGTCATTTATTTTCATTCTAATATCATGAGGTGAACATGGTCATATTTTGACTCTTATAAAATCTCAATGTTTTAACAAAAAATGGCAAAATTATACCATATTACACATTGGAAAATATAGATCTATAAATAATTATAAAACAGACATTTTGCATGCGTCCCTTTGTGCAGAGACATTGCAATTTACATGCATTGTCGTACTGTGCACGCAAGCCGAGCGCTTGAATTGGCCCCAACATGGCGGCGTAATCGCAGTTGTCGTAACTCTCTATATAGAGCGACTCTACTGTACACTATACTAGAGTACCATCT
This sequence comes from Dunckerocampus dactyliophorus, assembly GCF_027744805.1. Taxonomy (NCBI): domain Eukaryota; kingdom Metazoa; phylum Chordata; class Actinopteri; order Syngnathiformes; family Syngnathidae; genus Dunckerocampus; species Dunckerocampus dactyliophorus. The sequence continues at coordinate 51,019,422 of NC_072820.1, forward strand.
AGTGGTTCTAATGTCAATTACGCCTCATCACAATAATGGTCTCAAAAAAAATGTTGTCGATATTATCGATTGTCGATGATAATTTGTAGCAAAATGTGTTATGGTGACAGGCCTACGCAGGAACACTGTGGTTGTGACCGGGCTCCACATTACATACAGATTTTACGTCAAGATGCTGACAGAGAAGAACAAGATGATGTTGCTTCAACAGGTGGCCACCTTTCTGCAATCAAAGGCACGCGGAAGTTAACTTGCATGAACACATTCTGATATGCGGCAAGAACAACCACGCCACATCATCATCATCATCAAGCTCACCAACAAAGAAGCATTACGGGCTACGTTACGCTTGTGGGAGCGATTGGAATTTTTAGGAGAAAAAATGTTTTCCACACCTCTTTGCCTCCAAGAACTGCAGCCTCCACGGATGCAGCCAGAAGTTCTCTAACATCTATGTTCTTCTTCCTCCTGCACAAACAAACAAAAAGAAAAACAGTTCCCTTCTCTGCACGTGTACACCATTTATTTGACAAAGCAGTAGCACGCACGTACGTACACGTACGTATATACAGTATGCAACGCCTCCATGCCGTCACCAGTGGTCAACCAATGATGAACTCCACCATGACCCCAAAGCAAACCAAAGCAGCATAAATGACTCCTACTTTTCCCATTTCTGCTGTTGGTATTTTTTATGGTTTTCCCAACTATTTCAACATCTTTTTTAGTACATTTCCTTCTCGTTATTCTGACTTTATTCCCATGATATTTTGACTTTATCCTCATAACTTTTTCCGCAACCTTATTTTCCAAAAACTTGACATGTTTTCTTTGTTTCTCATCATATTATGACTTCAACAAACCCTCTTGTTTTATGTCAACTTTTCACTACTCTATTTCTTTATCGTAATATTATAATATCCGACTCGTAAAATGACCGCTTTTGTCATTACATTTTAACTTTTTTCCTCTTAACTCCTGCAAAATTCCATTTGATTTTTGCTGTTGTTTTGTATTTTAGTTTACTTGTTAAATTGTATTTTTAGAACGTGCCATGGGCCAATTTAAAAAAAAAACAAAAAAAACAGCCACGAAGCCTATGCGAGTGGAACCCACGTCCTGGAAGAGACACGCCCATCACCATGGATTGCTGACTTGTACATACAGACACATCAAGTTCTACTCCTCTTTAGTACAACAGAGTGTGTATTGTGTACTTATAATGGCTGGAATGGGGCGCGTACACACACGGACTCATCACACCATGCAGTACAACAGTCAGTCATTAAGCCCCATGAGTGGAAAAGAATGCGTTTTAACGTGGATATTCGGGGGTTTAAGGCTGTTAAGTCATTGCTGAACCCAGATTTAAAAACCCTGAACAAATGAGATCTGCAAATGTAGAGTATTACCTGAAAGCTGCCAGTCTGCTGGAGATGACCTCGGCGTAAAGGTGGTACAAAATGCCCACTCCGACAAGGCAGAAGACGGCCACGCCGAGCGGTGACAGGCGGATGCCCATGGGAGCCATGGTCGCAAAAACACTTGGACCTTTTCACTCGATGACGGCAGCAATGAGACCGGAAGGAATGCAATTGGCACGCCGACTGACGTGGCTTTTACCGTCGACGTCGCAACCTTTTAAGAAGACACACGCAAGGTGTCAGTCAAAATAAAGACAAGCGCTTCTCCCATTCCAACGTACGGTCGTTTAGCGCTGAACGAGAACTTACAGATCGATCTTAACGCCCCAACGCGTCTTCTGTTAGAATTGACATTTCCTTTCATGACACTTTTTTCTGGTTCCGACGCTCGAAGACGCGAGCCATTTTTTTTTCCAGTTATCGAAGCCAGACCAGAACAATCCTGTGTCTGTCCCCGCAGCTCCCTCCTCGGCGAACTACGGGTCACCAGTGGCGCACATCTCTTCCGGGTTGCTTCTGTCAACGTCATCATTGTTGGCCAATAACGTTTTGTAAAGTTCACAACACACACGCAATACTCTGCACACAGTTTAAAAATGTAACACACGGTGGAGTTACATTGTATAACACAAATGGATTACTAAATTACGTTGGTACTGCTATTAGTTTAGCAGACGTGCTGCGGACTATTTTGTCTCTCCGCGCGATCCGTCGTTTGCCGGCAGAAAGTAAAATGGCGTCAGCTGAATCCCAGGCCCGGTTCGGTCAGTCAGTTAAAGGATTATTATCCGATAAAGTGGGTTCGTGCAGCGTGGACGTGATTGCAATGACGCGCCAGGTGCTAAAAATTTCCCGCAGCCAAGAGGTAAAATGATGTGTTTGCGTTTTAACAAAATCGCTTGCTGGCATCTTAAAATGCAACTAGGAGTACTAACTAATAGCTTTGGATCCTTCCGAATAATACATCTATCGTATTTACAACATCCCAACACGGGAATGTAAGGTTATAATGATAGAATAGAATATTGGCTTGTACGGCGGGTAGTTAGATTTTGCTAATGCGTGCTGGTCCTGTTGTTCGAGATGTGTCATGTACAAAAGAACCGGCTGTAAAAGTCGATGCTCTCGTCGGTGACTCGTATGAATATGAGTTTGCCATCACTACTTTGTAGCGAAGTCTGAACTGAGAGTCAGCGCTTGAATGACTCGGACAAGGTGCGGAAGAATGCGATGCGGTCACGCGACAACAAAACGGAGGTCTTTGGTATCAAGCGGACAGGAAGTGTTTGGAGGCAGAACGTAAAAAGCTGCTGAACATTCAAAGCCCGCCTGATATTAGCCATCATTTCTTCCAGCTTCTAGGCCAAGCAGCCAGAAATATGGTGATTCAGGAGGATGCCATCTTACATTCCGAAGATGTAAGTGTGACAACAAAGTCTTCTTCTTCCTTCCGCCTGACAACTGCAGTAATCAGCATCACCTGTCTTTCAGAGCCTGAGAAAAATGTCCATTATAACGACTCATTTACAATACCAGTAAGTCTTTTTCAAGAAAATGACTCTTTTGCCTTCAAACCTCCAACGCTCATTTTCCTTCTCATTCGAATGCCAATCAGACAGGAGGCAATCCAGAAGAAGTAAGTGTGTGTTTAGTAGAAAGACTCTGCATCACTGTCTCACCTGTCAGCTGTAAGGCACACTGATGACGCCGCGTTGTCCTCCAGTGTGGAGCATTCCAAAAACCTGCAGGATCAGCTGAGGCATCTGCTCAAGTGACCACCGAACAGGTATCTCTACCAGCATCGGTGGCTTTGGACATCATCTTCTCAGCTTACTGGATTTCTTTTAACCTGTTTAGGGATAATAAAGGGTTAACTCAGTTTGTCGCCTTAGTAACTAGAAAAGCACTCAGAGCACAGACCTCCGCCAAGCGCCGTACATGCTAACGTTAGCATGATAGTGCTAAGTGTTTATACACGAGTTACCTATGAAAACAGATAAAAATGCTACGATGTTAATGTTAGTATGCTAGAAATGCTAGCATTAGCATGCTAACACCTAGCATAATAGTGCTAAGTGTCTGTGTGTCTGCCTATGAAAACGCCTAGAAATGCTTCTATGCTAATATTAGCAATGTTAACATGTTAACACCTAGCATAATGTTGGTGTTTATATAACTGTCTAGCTATGAAAATGGCTAAAATTGTTAATATGTTAATGTTAGCATGATAGTGCTAAGTCTTGATGTGTCTACGTAATGAAAATGGCTAACAACACTAGTATGCTAATGTTAACATGCTAGCATTGCTAACACCTGGGCATGATAGTGCCAAGTGTTTATATACGTGTCTAACCAGGAAAAAAAGGTAAAAACGCTAGTATGTTAACATTAGCACGCTAGCAATGCTAACATGCTAACACCTAGCATGATAGCGCAATATACCGGAAAGGCTAAATGTCCCGAATGAGTTGAGAATTTTGACTTTGGAATGGTCTGAGTGGGATGAGAAATGTGCAGTATAGCAGGTCATTCATTAGTTTTAGGGGAAAGGGTGAATTTTGGATCACCCCCAAAATTTAATCAGTTCTTCCATGTCTTGTTTCCGACAATTCCTGAAAATTTCATCCCAATACGTTCAGCACTTTTCAAGTTATTTTGAACACAAACAGATGGCAACAACATAACGTCCATGATGGGCTTGGTGGAGGTAATATTCATCCCCAGTTGTTGCTATATTGCCTTCTTGGATGATATCCATGCTGTGTGTAAGTGTGACGTGATAGTGGTGCTGCAGTATTACACGGAGGTTGAGTACCACTGAAGGTACCAGATGCACCGTACGTGACATCGTACATTATGTACGTTTTTTTCATGCCGGGTAAGCAAAAACTGGATTTCATTTTCATCGAATGAGAGAAGTGTACATTTAGACGTAACTCCCCCCCACCCGTATGTACAGTATATGCTGTGTCAGTGTAAAAAGGTAAAAAAATGTTCAAAAGCTTTTTGGTAGAAATTGTTCATTTTTACACCTCCTGGGTGAAACATTTATTGGAAATCAATTTTTATTGAATAAAGTTAACATAATCACATGACCCAAACGCGTTTGAATGAATTTCTGCGATATGAGTCATAGAGTGTTACTATCCACACAACGGCTTTGTGTATCTTAGAGAGGGGGACACTGCTCCAAGAGACTACATCACAATGAGCAAAGAATTGTTAGCGCAATTCTGATCAAATGGCTAAGGACTATATTGGTCTGTTAGGGTGTCCAAAGTGTGGCCCGGGGGACATTCGCAGCCCGCAGCACGGTCAAAAAATGTAATTTAACAAGGAAACATTAAAAAAAAAAAAACAGCAAAAATGGGAAAATCAAAAGTCAAAATATTAACAGAAGAGTTGTAATCTAGCAAGGGAAAGAAAAATCCTAATTTCACAAGAATGAGGAAAAACATCATTTTAGTAGCATGAAGGTGAAACATTAAAGAAAAAAGTTGCCTTTTTACGTCAACAGTGAATAAAGTTGTAATTTTTGGAAACTTAGGTTGGGGGAAAATAGAACATGGGAATAAAGTGAAAATATAAAATAATAAGTTGAAGTATTTGGAAAATTATACCAAAAAAAAATCAACAGCAGAAATTTGACCAGAGTAAAGTCAAAATATTAAAAGGAAAAAAAAATGTTTTCTAATGAGAACAAAGTTTCAATTTTACGAGAATAAACTTGTAATGTGAGGAAAAACATCATTTTAGTACCATTGGTGAAATAAGAAAAAATAGGTGAAACAATCTGATGGGAATAAAGTTAGAATTACCAGAAGAAAATTGACAAGATGAAATACACTGCTCAAAAAAATGAAAGGAACACTTGGAAAACACATCAGACCTAAACTGGGGGAAAAATGATGTTGAATATGTTTCCTGATAATAAGTGGGTGATGTATTAGTAACAAAATGATGCCACATCATTTGATAGAAATGAAAATGATCACCCTATAGAGGGGGGAAATCAAAGACACCCCAAAAATGAAAGTGAAAAAATGATGCAGCACACTGGTCCATTTAGCTAAAATGTCATTGTAGCAACTCAAAATGATTCTCAGTAGTTTGTGTGGCCCCCACGTGCTTGTACGCATGCCTGACAACGTGGGGGCATGCTCCTAATGAGACTACGGATGGTGTCCTGGGGGATGTGGCATCATTTTGTTACTAATACATCACCCACTTATTATCAGGAAACATATTCAACATCATTTCCCCCCAGTTTAGATCTGATGTGTTTTCCAAGTGTTCCTCTCATTTTTTTTGAGCAGTGTAGTTGGAAAAACCAGCAGAAAGAAAAAACAGTTGTGATTTTACGCGAATCAAGTCAAAATAGTAAGAAAAGCCATCATCGATTGAAGAGCAAAAGAATAAACTGGTATGTCATTTTTAGTAGCGTTTCACCGCAGTTTTTTCTTGAGCTGCATGTGGCTTCTTAGCATGCTGTATCTCTATGTGCGTTACAAAATATCGAAGTTGCATCCTTGGATTTTTCACGATGTGGCCCTTTGGACACCCCCGTGTTGATGTCAGCCAGTCACAGCATGCACGTACACACGAGAAGATACAGTCAGGATGCCACTTTCATATCATCTACAGTTAGATGGAATCGTCCTGCTTTTCCAACAGCAGGACGATTTGTTGGAGTGGTACGGTGGCCTGTGTGTCCACATCTGAATGGTCCACCAAGAGATTGGCGTCCCTGATGAAGCAGCTGAAGAGACACGGCACAGGAGCGTCACGTGACCACTCTGAAGCCAGCAGGTGAGAAAAACAAGCCAACTCTGGTGGAGGTTTGATGGCTACAACCATTTTCAGGATGTAAACAAAAAGTTATCTTCTCAATCAATTTATTTGTGTTGAAAATGACTGATCCCACAATAAAAAAAAAAAACTCCCATCAAATTGTGGTGCATCTGCGTGCTCGTTGCACGTTAGCTACCGTCTAAATGTCCCCGCTTTCATCCTGTCCTCCTCTTGTCCCCGCCGGCCACCTGACCGACACGTGGTAAGGCTTCAGCTCCTCCTCTGACACGTAATCGGGGGCGCGGCCCATGAGGTCGTGACCGCGGAACGACTTGGGGAAGGCGATGACATCACGTATGCTGACAGCCCCCACCATGATGGACACCAGCCGGTCCAAACCTATAAAATAAATAAAAGATTTTCCACATCTCCGGACCCCTGGTGTCGTGAATCTCACCAAGAGCGATGCCACCGTGGGGGGGTGCTCCTGAGTCCAGAGCCTCCAGCAGGTGAGAAAGAACGGTGGGATCCTCCTGAGCGAGAAGCATGCTAACTGTTACGGTCGTACAAGTGTAAAAACAAGTTAAGCAAGGAAATAGAAGTCATCTGTTCCAGGGTCAAACTGTGGCCATCCTAAAAGCTCGAAGTGTACAGGCAATGTTTCAGGTCTTTTTGAATTCAGTTCAAAACGTTGAAACGTGTCAAAACAAGTTAAGCAACTCATTCGACAGCAAATACGTAACGATAAAAATGAGGTTTTGATAAATGCCAAGCCTCCATCCCAGAGACGTACAGTATTTACACGTCCTTGATGCTTTTTTAAAAACTAAAAGAGGTGAAGGCATGTGTGCCTAACAGCGGCCACTAGATGGCAGAAGTGCATCTGAAAAGAGCAATTTTGTAACTAGAAAGTCACATGACAGGAAGGAGGAAGCGGAAGAGCGTGGGGGCGTGTAGCGAGCAGAAGGCTACGCACTTTAGGGACGTTTTAACACAAGCGCACACGTACTTCTGTGGAATAGTTGGTGTATTTGTAAATAAAGTTATTGTGATGTTTTTGTGTTGTTTACATATTAGAGCTATCAGAAAAGCAAAACGTATTTGTGTCAAAGTGAAAGTTAGGATTTTGTACTAAAAGCTGCTTTTCTCCCTCTTTTAGTTGGGAACTGACATTTTCCTGAAACTTGCCTATGTTCTACTGCTGATTACTAAAGAAGGCAAACAGGTAGAAACAAGCAGACTGGTGACAGACGGGAGGGTAATGTGGGCTTATACTGCATAAGCATACAACACAACAAGATCAGCCCACGGCTCCACTGAAGGGCTCGTCTTCTGAAAACTGTCCAATGATAATGTGGAGAGAAGTCATGTGTTCCAGGGTGAAAGAGCGGCCTTCTAAAAGCGTGCATGCAATGTTTGAAGCTCCGTTGTTTACCTGGAGAATGTTCTTCAACACGTGAAGCTGCTCTGAAGCCTTATGGATGCGGATGGATCCTCCTCCGATCTCACAGCCGTTCAGCACCAGGTCATAGTGCTGACCCCGGACCTGCGAGTGCACACGTGTCCTGCACGTCAAGTCATACCACAGCCAGAAGACCACACCTACCTTCAGAGGCTGTGTGTACAGTAGCGGCGCGTCTTCTGGCACCGGAGCGGTGAAGGGGTGATGGGCGGACTCCAGCCGACCCGGCTCGTCCCGCTTGGGCACGAAGAGAGGGAAATCCACCACCCACAAAAAGTGAAAGGCTGAAGGATCGCGGACAGAAGAGCCGTGAGACTCCAGGAGGTCGGCGCACCGCAAACGAAGATGACCCAGCAGCGGGCGCTGAGAGCGCAGAGGAGACGTCGCAGTTGGGATGAGACGCTCCACGCCAGCGGGAACGCTTCCATTGGTCTTACCACCACGGCGGGAGCACCGGCGGCTATCAGCAGGAGGTCCCCGGGCTCGGCTCCGGTCTTCTTCAGCAAGGCGTCGCTGATGCCGCCTGACAGCAGCTTCTTCACAGGAGACTTGAGAGTTCCATCAGCTCTGACCAGCACCACGCTCACCTCCTGGGACAAAGAGCAGATCCACCGTTACGTCCCCCCCATTGGAGCAGCCGGGCTCATCTGCTCGTGGTTGTCAAGGAGATGCTTGCTCAGGATCTAACGCCAAAGGGTGGCCTGGGGGTCATTTGTGGCCCACAGCACATTCTAAAAATAGAATTTAACAAGCAGCAGCAAAAATGGGAAAAACTAGCATTCATTTTACAAGAATAAAGTCCAAATATGAAGAAACAAAAGTTCAATCAAATAAGCTTATTTTAGTAGCATAAAGTTCAATGATTTGAAAAAGAAAAAAGACTTTTGAGGTTGTGATACTACGAGGAAAAACTAACAAAACAACGAATAAACAACAATTTTTGGAAAAATAGGTTGCAGAAAAAGTTCTAATATTCCGAGAATCAAGTGAAAACATGATGGGAATAAAGTCCTAATTGCGAGAATAAAATTTACACAAAGAAAGTTGAAATAGTTTGAAAAAAACTGGAAAAATCTGCAGTCATGCTCCAAGAATAAAGTCTGAATATTCCGATAAAGAAGTTGTCAATTGAAGGGAATAAGGTGGTAATATGAGGAAAACAACCTCACTTTAGTAGCCCCACGTTCAAATATTCGAGAAAAAGAATCTATTTTTCAAAGTTGTAATCTCATCACAAACAAACCAAAAAGTCAATCAAGTTTTTGGTCGTGGAAAAAGTTACACTGCTTTGAAAATCAAGGAAGAATACGAGGAGAATAAAGTCCAAATCACGAGAAGAAACTGGATTACGTCAAGTTGAGGTAGTTAGAAAAGAACACATGTGAGGAGAAGAAGGTGGTCACCTAAAGCAGTGGCCCCCAACCCCCGGGCTGAAGAAAGAAAAAATCATTTCCATGATGTTTTATTTTGAAAAACATGTCCATTGTGGGTGTGCTAACTTCCTCTCTACTGCTGCTGTATTTGTACCATTTTTCTTTCACCTCATATTTGGGATAAATGCTGACACTACGTGGGAATGCATGAAGGTAAGTTTGATGACTTATTGAGTGCTAACGTGCACATTTGTCTCAAGTGAATTCATGCTAGCACCCACGTCAAACAGCCATGTCATAATGATGGCTCGCCATTCAGATGTTGTTCATGTCTTCCTTTTACACAATACATCAGAAATAAGATGAATTAGATCGCTACAATGTACGAAACCACACACACGGCCCGTGGGTCAAAGAAGGTTGGGGACCTCTGACCTCAAGGAGAAGCACCGCTAAGCATGCAGCGCAAAGACTCAGGAAAAAATGTTCATTTTTTTTAAGTCAACAAACCAACAAGTTGTAATTTAATTACTTATGAATTTTTGAAAATGTCCTCTTATGGGAATAAAAAAGCGCATGAAGATGATTTGTTGCTGTGAATGATGAAACACACGCAATACTTGCTTCTTCATGTGTTGCTGGACTAAACATCCAAGTGGCAAAGTTGCATCCTTTCATGTTCGCTATAGGTGCCCCCCTCCCTCCCTGGAAACAGCTTGGACACCCCTGCTCTACAGCAAAGCTCCCAACTCCCTCCCTCTCAGCTCTGGGCTGATCCTTGGCCGTTCTCAGGCTCATTCTTCACGGCGAGAGGATTTTTAAAATGCGTATCTGGAGAGCGGCGATGCGTGCAAGTGTATCAAAACCGGTCAAAATGCGTGCCGGGTACAAAAAATGTGTACATGTTGGCAGGTCTGCTTCCTGTTGAAGTGGACGAACGGGGCACAATCCTTGCTGGTTGGGATGAAATACTTCCTTCACCCCAACTCCCAGCCTGTCTAGCAGGACACATTTCCCATCATTCAACATGTTTTCCTATTGAACATGTCACCCCCATTGGTGGAAACCCATTACACGTGTACCCCTCCACGTGCCGCTCTGCTCAGGTGCTGGTTCAATCCTCCGTACGCAGCGGCGGTTCTGGCTTGAATGACGCCCTGGGCGGACCGACGCTGTGGCACCCCCACCCCCTTTTCTTTTTGGTACCTACATTACATTCTACCGCTCACTTCCTCTACTTCTTCCTAAGTTGTGCACCTGATGGCTTTGATTGTCTCTTAACCGCAACCTCCCACCGCCACTCAACTCTGATTGGCTGCCGCAGTTTCCTCTTTTTAGTTGGACGTAACAAGTTGATGTGAAGAATGGAATACGTTTTATTTTGGAGGCTTTGCTGTTGTAATGTACTTTTTCCAAGCGTATGATCAAAAAATGAAAGAAAACACTGCAACTTGGTGAAAAAGCTGCGGCTCAATCGGGTCGTGTGAGTCGGCAGCAGTCGCCAAAACCGATCCCGGAGGAAGGGGGGGTCATCACGCTAGCCGTACCAAAAGTCATCCTACCTGGTGAAAGTGTGTCTTGGCTGCTTGGTTCAGTCCTTCCAAGTCCTTGGCGGTAAATAACGTCTGCGGGCCAAAGACAGCAGAGCGTGAGAACGACACGCAGGCGGCGCCTCCAACGGAAGGTCAGTCCTTACTGCGCCGTCGGGGACACGGATGGCCAGTACCGAGCTTCCCGATTTGAGGAAAGCGGCGTCTGCGGACACGAAAACGTCTCTGATGTCCATCAGCTGGACGGACGACGGGACGAGAGAGATAGACAGGTGAGGCGAGACGGGTGATTGGTTCCAAAGCAACTGATCATTACGGCCGAGCAGCAGACATTTACCCACACGCACGCACATCACACTGGCAACAAAACACCAGCCTATTTCGGGGGTGGAAATGTCTACGTGCAGCAGACAGACACCCCCCCCACCTTCATGCCAAATCTGGTGTCGGGTTTGTCCACCCCGTAGTCCCTCATGGCCTCCTGGTACGTCATGGTTTGGAAGGGAAGCGTGATGGGGGTTGTCTCCGCGGGCCACGAGTACTGCAACAAAACCTCCACCAGGGATGTGATTCCCGCCTGGTCCACAAAGGACATTTCTATGTCCACCTGAGAGGGACAAAAAGTCCTTCAGCAGGTCACCCAGGCAAGACCAACAAGACACACCTCCCACTTTCATGCACTGCAAAGTCACCCTAGATGCCCCCTCCCACCTGGGTGAACTCGGGCTGGCGATCCGCTTTGGAGCCTTCGTCTCGATAGCACCGAGCCACCTGGAAGTACCTGGTGGACGTTGGAGAACAACACAGTCAGTGACGTGTGCCTGAGGTTCCCTCAAGACAGGACAGGAACAAACACAGCGCACCCACGACCTCTGGCACTCAGCAGCACGCCACCGGCGCCACCCTTAAGCCACACCCCCTCCCTCCACGCTTTCTATCGGGTTCATTTGCACTTCCGTGGTGATGGCTTTCCTTTTCCTTGGCGCGCTGCCGCTCGGGAGGCGTGGTGAAGCTCAGCGTGAGGCTCGTGTGCTTCATATACTGACCCACAAAACAACACAACAATAACAAACACCCACATGACAAACACGTAAAAAGTACAAATCTAAATACTTTAAAATGGAATAAAAACTAACCAATAAAACAAAAAGCAAAGCATGTGGATTAGTAAGTATTACTGTAATATCATATTACAACACAAGCTCCGTGAATGAGTGAATTTATGGACCAGCATCATGGAACCGAACACAGTCATCCCTCACCACTTCACGCTTCTACTTTCACAGCTTCACATCACGGTCATGAAAAAATCACGCTGGTTGGTGGTTGGATACGGCCTACTGGTCCAATAATATGCATCTTTAAGGAAATTAAGCATTTTTAGGCATACAAATGGCTAAACGAAGTGAAGGACAAACTGATGGCACCGAGAAGACGCATTATGAGTGTAAAGGTGACTATAGGGGTGTTATGTCATGCCTACAGGGCTCTAATCATGTTAAAACATGTATTTAGAAGGTGGTAAACAGGTTTGCTATGCTTAATATGTCTTATTTTCTCTTATTATGTCGACTATAATGGCTAATAGGAGTGTGAAGGTGACTATAGGGGTGTTATGTCATGTCTACAGGGCTCTAATCATGTTAAAACGTGTATTTAGAGGGTGGTAAACAGGTTTTCTATGTCTTATTTTCTCTTATGATGTCTGCTATAATGACTAATAGGAGTGTAAAGGTGACTATAGGGGTGTTATGTCATGTCTACAGGGCTCTAATCATGTTAAAACGTGTATTTAGAGGGTGGTAAACAGGTTTTCTATGTCTTATTTTCTCTTATGATGTCTACTATAATGGCTAATAGGAGTGTAAAGGTGACTATAGGGGTGTTATGTCATGCCTAGAGGGCTCTAATCATGTTAAAACGTGTATTTAGAGGGTGGTAAACAGGTTTTCTATGTCTTATTTTCTCTTATGATGTCTACTATAATGGCTAATAGGAGTGTAAAGGTGACTATAGGGGTGTTATGTCATGCCTAGAGGGCTCTAATCATGTTAAAACATGTATTTAGAAGGTGGTAAACAGGTTTGCTATGCTTAATATGTCTTATTTTCTCTTATTATGTCGACTATAATGACTAATATGAGTGTAAAGGTGACTATAGGGGTGTTATGTCATGTCTACAGGGCTCTAATCATGTTAAAACGTGTATTTAGAGGGTGGTAAACAGGTTTGCTATGCTTAATGTCTTATTTTCTCTTATTATGTCGACTATAATGACTAATATGAGTGTAAAGGTGACTATAGGGGTGTTATGTCATGTCTACAGGGCTCTAATCATGTTAAAACGTGTATTTAGAGGGTGGTAAACAGGTTTTCTATGTCTTATTTTCTCTTATGATGTCTACTATAATGGCTAATAGGAGTGTGAAGGTGACTATAGGGTGTTATGTCATGTCTACAGGGCTCTAATCATGTTAAAACGTGTATTTAGAGGGTGGTAAACAGGTTTTCTATGTCTTATTTTCTCTTATGATGTCTACTATAATGGCTAATAGGAGTGTAAAGGTGACTATAGGGGTGTTATGTCATGTCTACAGGGCTCTAATCATGTTAAAACATGTATTTAGAAGGTGGTAAACAGGTTTGCTATGCTTAATATGTCTTATTTTCTCTTATTATGTCGACTATAATGACTAATATGAGTGTAAAGGTGACTATAGGGGTGTTATGTCATGTCTACAGGGCTCTAATCATGTTAAAACGTGTATTTAGAGGGTGGTAAACAGGTTTTCTATGTCTTATTTTCTCTTATGATGTCTGCTATAATGACTAATAGGAGTGTAAAGGTGACTATAGGGGTGTTATGTCATGTCTACAGGGCTCTAATCATGTTAAAACGTGTATTTAGAGGGTGGTAAACAGGTTTTCTATGTCTTATTTTCTCTTATGATGTCTACTATAATGGCTAATAGGAGTGTAAAGGTGACTATAGGGGTGTTATGTCATGTCTAAAGGGCTCTAATCATGTTAAAACATGTATTTAGGTTAACTGCAAAAATATTCCTAGAAATTCCCTTATCAGGATCAGGTCTGGAACCAACTAAGCGTGATAAAGGAGAGATTGGCGAGTTGTCACCTGTCCACCCCAGCCACCATCAACAGCTGTTTGAACTGCTGAGGACTCTGAGGGAGGGAGTAAAAAAGACCCGGGTCTCTGGAGGGAACCACAAACTCTTTGGCGCCCTGCAAAAGCGGGAGAGATGATTGATTAGCATCAAGGTTTGATAGCATCACGGCAGCACAATACAAATGAAGTCATGCTCACGTTCTTGACTTCCTGGAAACACTGGAAGATGACTCAGCTTATTATTGATTAGCCATAATCTATCGCTTCTTGCGTTGCTGTCACACTGTGTAGCTTTATGCACTAGCATGTTGTGTTGTTTCAGTGGTTTCTTTGAAATGAAAAAGAATAATAATCGTGACGCTCACCCCTGGGGTTCTTTTGAACAGTGTTGGCGTTTCTACATCAACAAAACCTGTCATGTGGGAGAAAACACAATCAGAGCATGGAAATTCAGGCTAGCACGGCTGGTGAGGCACTGGCTCCTTTGGGGTTTGTTTATGTTCACACAGGCTGCCCATGAAAAAGAAAAAAATAACTATTTTATAAAGTGAAAAATATGTGTGCACCCCAGCCTTCCCCAGGAAAACGCATCTTAAGTACTTTGTTGTAAAAGTCTGATCACGTCCTGGTGAGCTTGGATATTTATATTCAATCCTCCCTCTCGCCAGTCAAATTCATTCATTCATAAAGATAATGCATGATAACAATACATTTGACTTGCTGCTCTCCAGCTGGTGCCGCTGCTGTCAAAAAGAAAAAAACCACTGGCTTTTCCTCTTGATGGAAGGACGGCAGTGACAAGCCCACCCCACCCCCTCAGGAGGAAGACATTCTGTGTGTTTTATGGTGGAATAGCAAGAACAAAGACGTCCCACAGAAAGCCACGGTACAATAAACACGATATTATTGGCCGCATGCCGACAACGCATAAGGCGGGGCTTGCGCACTAAGCTGTGAAGAGACGCTCGAGGAAAGTTTCTGGCGTGTATTTGATCAGGAAATGTGCACATTCAGCGTGTTTTTCAAGTACGTGCACACAACACTTGTTTATTTGGAGCAGCCGTTCTAATACTTGACATTGGCCTCATTCTTAGCATGCGTTTGTTCATCGGCCGCCAGTTCATCCTGTTCTCTACGAGCCAGCTCGCTGCTTGGGGGCCTTTTGCACAACCGCTAGCTCCTTCTTGGAAGCTGCAGCGAGAGCTTCAGTGTTATGTGGTGAAATGCATCTTGCACAAAGGTCTACATCAGGCGGCCCCGGGGCCCTCTGCGGCCCGTGACTGTTGCTTTAATGGCCCTCGGCACGTTCGAAAAATACAGTCCAACAAACAAACAGAAAGGGGAGTCATTTTAGAGAAGAAATAATTAAACATTGGGAACATAAAGTCATGATGTTAAGAGACAAAAGTTGGATTCCTACAAGAAAAAAAAAAGTGGTAATTTTGCGAGAACAAAGTCAAACTATTAGGAGAATAAAATTGTAATGTTACGAGAAAAAGTGGTAATTTTAGGAGAATTAAGTTGTAACGTGAAGACAAAAAAGTTGTCATTTTGCGAGAATTGAACATTTTTAAGCAAAACGTCGAAATATTCAATATTTGAGAAACAAAAATATGAAAGTTGAATATGAGGTCGTTTTAAAGTTTGACTATTACACGACGACAAAAGTTGCCATGTTTGTCCAATAAGAGTAAAAATGGAAAAAGAAGCAAAAGAAGAAGAAAGGTTGAGCTAGCATGCATTCTTAGCATATCCGCGTGGGACGCTCTGCAACATGTCAACACCGTCCATCCTGGTGTACGTCAGCAAGCATGTGACAAAAGGCAACACTGATGTGGCCACAAAGCACCCAACTTAAGGACGCAGGGGGGAACTGACGGCACGGGGGGGCACCAAATGCAAAATGAAGTGCAACGGAGGAGCCCGTCCCTAAATAAGCGCAGCTGGACACACATACCGTGCACGTAACACAGATATTCCCTCATCTTCATCACAAGCTGGGACCTCAGTCTGAGGTTCTTCTGCAAGCGAGAAGATCTCAGGTCCAGGTAGCGAAACTGCATGCGCAAAGACTCGGATTTCTGTGCAACGAGAACAGAAACCATCATCCTGCTTTTTTCTCCCCACGTGAGGAGAAACGTGCAGCTACTCACTTTGACAAAGTCTTTGATTTCAAAAGGCAACGTCCGGCAGATGTTGTACACGTCCACGTCCTGGGCGAGGACTTCAATGCGCCCCGTCGGCATCTCCTTCCATGTGGAAACATCACGCCGTGACAGGAGCCGCTCCAAGCGGGACAACGCTCGCGTTCCATACGTTTCACACACCTTGTTTTCCTGTCCCGATGGCCGTTCCTTCACGGTGCCCGTGACTTTGATGACCGACTCGACGGTGAGATGACGCAGCGCTTCTCTGACGTGGCGCGCAGACTGCACACAAAAACACAAGCAGCTCTCGTCCACGCACGTTCTTTCAAGCGACCACGCCAAACACGAGGCCACGCGAGGTGCATTCGAAAAATATCATTTTACAAGAAAGCGACAAAATAAAACCAGCAAAAATAAAGGCAAAATATTCAGAGAAAAAGGCATCATCTTACAAGAAGAACGTCGTAATATTATGAGGAAAAACAGCTGCTATTTGATAAGAATAAAGTGAAAATATGACATCAAATAGTTGCATACTCACCACAAAAAAGCCTCCATTTTACCAAATAAACTCAGAATATTACAAGGAAAAATAATGTTACGATAAAAAGTTGCAATTTTTGTAATATTTTATATATTTTTTTCCCATTTCTGGAGTCTTGTTCAAAGATTTTCAACTTTCTTCTTGTGATATCGGAATTATGAAATTAGGACTTTCCCCCAACCTCGTTTTTTTTGAATGTCAACTTTATTCTTTTTAAAAAAAAACACAAACATCTTTTGTTCTGTAATAATTCACCTCTGTGCTACTAAAATCATTTTTAATTTGACAAATATTTCCTAATAATATTTTTGGATCAATTTGGCAAATAAGTGGCAGTTTGACAAAGATAACCTTGTGATGCTATGAGGAAAAATAACATCATTTTAGAAGCAGAGGTGAAATATAATAAATATATCTCTTTCTTTCAACTCCGTAATATTACAAACAAAACAAAGTTGTCACTTGTGGAAAATGACCTTGAGGAAAGCGTTATAATATTATGGGAATAAAGTCATAATATTACAAAAACAACATTTATGAAGATTATTTAGGAAGAAAGTTGCATTTGGAATATTTAACATACTTTTTGTGGCCTAGTGTTGAAATATTAAAAATAATAATTATATATATATTATTGCTTAAAAAAATATTATGAGAAAAAAAACAAAGAATAAAATTGGAATTCTTTAAAAAGTAGGTTGTGAAAAAAGTGATAATATTATTGGAATAAAGTCATCACATTCCAAAAAGAAAGAGTTGCGTTCTAACAAGAAGAAAAGATGAACTTCTAATATTGTGAGGAAACATAATGTGGTTTTAGTCGCACGCAGCTGAAATATTCAAGACACAAATAAATGCTTGAAATGGTGTAATACTACTAGAAACAAACTAAACAAAATCACAGTTGTCATTTGTGGGAAATGAGGCTGTGATATGATGGGAATAAAGTCCTGATATTCCAAAAACATGACTGAAGAAGAAAGGTGGAAGAGTTGGAGCAAGTAACAGAACGTAACAGAAGAGCAAAGAGTGGAGTTGATGTGAATAATGACGTGTTTTTTCATCTTTGTGATGAAACAGAGCCAGCACATCATCCTGGATATCAGGAATATTCAGGTGTTGTTCACGACTCAAACCATGACGCTGACTTACTTCCTCCTGAGGGATCAGAACTTGGGTCAAACCGCTGAAATCTCGTAGAATGACAAACAGGTCTTGTCTGTGGAAGACAGGAAAATGACACTCGATGCTTTTCCATGCAGCGTGTCACCTGTCAGCAAAAGCAGGAAGCACCTCAGGTACTGCACCCAACCGCAGAGTGTCACCTTCTCTCCCACGTGCTCCCGCCTCAGCTGTCCGCACGTGTGACTGCGAAAAGACAGAGCACTGCTACCTGGGCGGGAAAATCAAAGATCTCGTCAGCAGCCTGTTATCACAAGTTGTAATCCAAGGGCAACACTAAATCAAATGCTAGCAAATATTATTGGATGTAGTGGAGCTATAGTGCAGTGGATCTGCCCGGCACATTTAGGTTAAAACAATAAAAAGGTCAAATCAACAGTTGCCAAAAAAGATGCCTGTGAAGAAGTCCTTCAAACAAGCTCGCACTGGCAGACACGCTCGTTCTTGTTATCCCATCCCCATGAGACGGCACGTGAAGCAGGACACACGCAATACCAGTGCGTGGATGGAGTACCTGAGACATCAGACTGGCACGCGTGTCTGACCGCTGCTTTCCAGGTGAAGCGTCCATGACTTGAAGTCGAGGTCAACTTCCGGTTGCCAACCCGATGAGCTGCGAGTAGTCTCTGCAGCACATACCCGCATGTTGTTGCCATTGCTGCGTTTGTATGTCCGAACATGTGACGTGGGTCGTGCTCAAACTGCCGTGTGGGTAAAAAGTTCGTCTAGTGGGTCAGGAGACTTTACAGACCCTTAGTGACGTCATCATAACCCATTTCGGATTCCATCGTTCCTGTCATTTTATTCTTGTCTTTAAAGGTCGACTGGGAAGGCAACGAATGGCAGCCGCTTCTTACGTCCTGTTTCTCCCTGATCACTTACTTCAATGACTTGACGAACGCTGAGGCGAGTTCAAAATCTGAAAGCCGCATATTTGTTTATCCTGTTTGAGGTCCACATTTCCACGAAATGTATTCCAGACCAATAATATCACTCCAATAATGCGATGTTTTGTGGACCCCTCTGGCAAATGTGGATTCTTCCAATGTCTTCTTCTTCGTAGTATTTTGCAAATACAGCCGCCAGCGCCCCGTACTGGGCGAGCGTATTGCAGCGCGTGATAACGAGGACGCTTGACCAATCCAGCTGTGCGAGTGGAGCTGGGCTGCCAGTGTATCCGCATGTCCCGACGACACCGCGTTGTGTTCTGGTGCACGATGGACGGACACGGAGATGGCTTTGGAACAGAAGTTTATTCCTGCAGTGTGGTGGAATATATGAAGAGGACATGTGCGTGAGCTCCTCAGTAACAACGGGCCTCTACAGGAATAAGGCACATTCAGCACAATGCACGATAGCACGCTCATGCACACCCCCAATAGGAGGGGAAAACGTGGCTGCTAGCTAAATAGTTAGCTTGCTCTCCCACAGGCCAAAACATCCCCAAAACCACACTACACGACATATTATTAAAGAAACATAAATAAGTAACAACATGGGTTCCATTAGGTTAATATGAAACAATATTTTAACCACTGAAATGTTATTACAGAACTTAGTTGCTCCCACACTATGGAATCACAGGAGTGCCAAAATTAAAAGGGAATACGTGTGGAAAAACAAACAGACTCAATAATACAACATTATACAAATGTGGAATTACAAAAAGAATAAATAATAACAAATATATCTTTTTCTATTTTGTCATTGTTTTTTCTGTTTTGTCTTTGTTTTTTCCAATTTGCCGTTGTTTTCCTGTTTTGTATTTGTCTTTTCCACTTGCGTTTTGTCATTGCATTTAGTCATGACAAAGACAAAAGAATGATTACTGTATTGTCTTTGTTTTTTTCGATTTTGCCGTCGCTTTTCCATTTGGGAAAGTGGGCGGGTCATTCTTTTGCATTTGCATGCTTTTGCATTTGCCATTACTAAATGAAAAAACACAAATGGAAAAGACAAAGACAAAACAGAAATCATTCCTTTGTCTTTCTCATGACTAAATGCAATGACAAAACACAAGTGGAAAAGACAAATACAAAGGAAAAACAACGGCAAACTGGAAAAAACAAAGACAATACAGGAAAAACAATGACAAAATGGAAAAAGAATATGACTACATTTGTATATTTTTTATTATTGATTCTATTTGTATTTCCACATTTGTACATTTTTTATTATTTATTGTCTTTGTAGTTCCACATTTGTATCATTTTTATTATTTATTGTCTTTGTATTTCCGCTTTTGTATAATTTTTATTATTTATTGTCTTTGTATTTCCACATTTGTATAATTTTGTATTATTTATTCTCTCTGTATTTCCACACGTATTCCCTTTTAATTTTGGCACTCCTGTGATTCCGTAGGATAACAGTACATATTTGAATAATGCAACAACAACCGTTACCTTTACAACACAATCAAACATGTGTGGGGGTGGCTGTCTTATCCTTACACTGATCTAAATCACTGAAATAAACAAATAATAAGAGAAATAGAAAGAATAGAAAACCAATGATCCCAATGAATTACCGCACTTCTATAGTTGCACCCGGAATCATTCCAACCACAGTGAGCGCCATCATCCACAAATGGCAAAAACATGGAACAGTGGTGAACCTTCCCAGGAGTGGCTGGCCAACCAAAATGACCCACATGCTGGTTGGTTGAACTTCAGCTGTGTGAAGACTTGAAATGCTGGTGCCAGCCTGTGTTCCCTTTTCTATTAGACCAGGGTTGCTCATTACGTGGATGCTAGCTACCGCTAGATCGCCAAGGATGTTTGGGTCGATGGCGTAAACGTCACTTTGTAGTTGTCATATGACATCAGTCAGCTGACATTAAGCTCCCCTCCTGATTGGCGCTTGCTCCCGGGTGCTCAGCTGGGTGGGAGGAGTCTGGAGATCATCAGGTCCAGTGCCCCGCCTCCGCCTCCGCCTTCCTTTTCCATATTTGGACGTGACGTCATTGAGCCGCTTTGATGCTAGCTGGAAAATGCTTCATTTAGGCTAAAGACAAAAAGGCCCCCACTTCAGCAAATGTGCTCCAATGTGAATTTATTGTTGAAAAATGTTATTTTACAGTCATTTCAAACAGCCTCTTGTACATTTCCTTCTCCTAATGATGCCTTTTCCATCCAAAATGACTACTTGATTAGCTTTTTCATTCATTGTACAATCATTTCACTTTCTTACTGTGTACATTTTATACTCATGACATTTAACAACTATTTCATTTACACATCACAGATTTTTATTCTTTTTATTTTTATTTTCCAACCACTTCAACTTTCTTCTCGTCCAACAATTTGTTCTGCCGATGAATTTGCCAAAAATTACTTTTTGCAATGTTGCCACTTTTAAAATGAATGACCACTTTTTTCAACTCTATGCCATTGAAATCATGTTCATATTATGACCTTAATGGGCCCCGGGGCCGCACATTGGACACCCCCAAGTGCTAACAGCAAATATCACATATCAGGTTAGGTTGATGGAAAGTTGCTTTGTTGGACTATTTCTTTTCTTTTTTTAGGCTTTTCATGTGAAAGAGGAAAAAGACTGGGGTGTCAGCCCAGTACCACCAACACAATCACGCTGATGGCCAAGAGGGAAGGGGGCTGCATGGGGGTGTCAGCCCAGTACCACCAACACAATCACGCTGATGGCCATGACCAAAGGCAGGCCCAAACCACCACGCAGCCCCCCCACACCACTGGTGCACTCCCTGGCTGCAGTGACGTTGTCCATGCAGCCTTTGATGTTGGGGTCAACGCCTTTGCATGCCGTCTTGGCTTCCTCCACTTTGTTTGTGCACTCCTCCTTGTCCTTGCCCAGATGAGCCAGTTGCAGCCATCAGCATCACAGCAATGAGTCTTGGTATCAGTGATACAGTCAGGTGACTGAGCTGGTTTGTAGCACGTGGAGTAGGAGACTTTATCTGGGTTGCTGCTGCTGTCTTTAGAGGGCAGACAAGGACAAAGGCAGCGAGTGGTGGCTGTGTTTCAGGTGACTCTGATCTGATGGGTTCTTTTGGACGAGTCTTACTGATATTGAAAGGACGTCTTGGTCTCACCGATGGCACAGCTGATGGCCAGCTGCACCAGCAGAAGGATCATTCTCATCTTGTCCGCTGAGGAGTCGTCCCAGAAGAAGAAGAAGAAGAAGAATGGATTGATGATCGGGCGTGATTTTGGGCACAATTTGAAAAATCGACAAAATTCCTTTTCAAAATAAAGCCGACATTAATGACTTCCATCCATCCATCCATTTTCTATACCGCTTCTTCCTCATTAGGGTCGCGGGGACATGCTGGAGCCTATCCCAGCTGACTTCGGGCGACAGGCGAGGTACACCCTGGACTGGTCGCCAGCCAATCGCAGGGCACATATAGACAAACACTCACATTCATACCTATGGACAATTTAGAGTCGCCAATTAACCTAACCTGCATGTTTTTGGGAATGTGGGAGGAAGCCGGAGTACCCGGAGAAAACCCACACGCACACGGGGAGAACATGCAAACTCCACACAGAAATGCCCAGGGGAGAATCCAACCCAGGTCTTCCCGATCTCCAGGCTGTTACTGTGTTGGCCAACGTGCTAACCACTAGACCACCGTGCGGCCGCACATTAATGACTTGTTTTTTCAAAATTTATTTCCAGAGACTCAAACTAAACAACAAAAACTCAGAACAAATTGTTTTTCCAATTTCCAGCACGGTTATAAAA
The DNA here is from genome assembly GCF_027744805.1 of Dunckerocampus dactyliophorus. Classification (NCBI taxonomy): domain Eukaryota; kingdom Metazoa; phylum Chordata; class Actinopteri; order Syngnathiformes; family Syngnathidae; genus Dunckerocampus; species Dunckerocampus dactyliophorus. The sequence continues at coordinate 51,041,750 of NC_072820.1, forward strand.
CGGACAAAACGGGTCACGGACGACTCGGCGTGTGACTCGTTTATTGGGGTTTGACATGAAAGTCCAAAGTAAAAAAGAAGCGCTCCTATTTTCCATCTGTGTTTTCAGAGCAAAAGCAAAGAAGGAATAAGAAAGGTTTGTTCCAAAGTTGGATGTTTGCTAGTTGGATTGTTCTTCCTGTCCAATTGTAATGTTTCATTCTATGGGATGCAACTAGAAACATGACTTGCTTCATCAAAGACGTTAGTGTCCATGTGAAGAAAACAAGTGGTCTAGAAGCCAAGTCACTGACTTGAATGTGGAATGTGTGATGACAGAAAGACAAATGCCATGAGATCAATCATCCACATGTCAGCACATGAAGAAGAATGCATGAAATCATCCATCCATCCATAGCTGCACTACAATCATTTACAATGGAATGAAACATGGACATTCACAACTATCACTTTTTGCCATGTTTGGGTCCTGCCGGGGCCCCCGGTGAATGTGTGCTGGCTTGGGCCCACCTCCTCATGTGAGCAAGTTGAAAACGATGCGATCGCGGGACAGCCACAGCTTGTGATGCTAGAGGACAACAGCTCTGGAAACTTATTGGACATACTGGAACTTTCAGAAGACCATATGCTTCAAATCCATCACAAAGCTAGGAAATAAACTCCAGGTAAGTGGCAGTTTGACGGGGGTGGCCCAGGTGAGAGCATGACTCCCACGGGGGTGCTCTGAAATGTGTAGATGGCCGATGTCCTTGCAAGTGACCTTGTCGAGCCGACGGTAGTCCACACAGAACCTCCAGGCGTCCTTCTTCTTGACCGGGACCATGGGAGCTGCCCACGGGCTGAATGACGGCTCAATGTATGTATGTATGTATGTATGTATGTATGTATGTATGTATGTATGTATGTATGTACTTTATTTATCCCACAGCGGGGAAATTTACTTGTTACAGCAGCAAGCAAGCAAGACAAGTAAAGAGTACAGTGTAAAGAATACATCGTGACTACAACATGGTTCAGGTGGTTCAGGTGTTGTAGAGCCTGATAGCGGTCGGTATGAAGGACCTGCGGAACCTCTCCTTGGGTGTAACAGTCTGCTGCTGAAGGAGCTGCCCAGGGAAACAACAGTGTCATGTAGCGGGTGAGAGGTGTTGTCCATGATGGATGTCAGCTTAGCCAACATCCTTCTCTCCCCCTCTTCTTCCACCTAGTCCAGAGGACCGTCCAGGACAGAGTTCGCTCTCCTGATCAGCCTATTGATCCTGCTCCTGTCCCTGTCCGTGCTGCCCCCTCCAATGACTCCTGCTTCAGCATCTTTTGGACTTGCTTCTCTGCGCTGGCTTGCATCTTAGGCCGGATGGCGGCTGTGGCGCGTGCTCGCTTCCCTGGCTGGTGGCTGTGCTTCTTGTGTGGTGGTCTTTGGTACAGTGCACCCTCTTGTTGGCGCTAGCATGGAAGTACAGTACATACTATTCACTTCCTGCTTTCCATGGAATATTACAACATACTGTATCATCATCAATAAACCAGCATTGCAGAACAATCATTGCGCTTGTATTTAGCAAACACCACCTGCTTGTATTGGTTTTAATGTGCTCATCTCGCTACATTGTTGGACTTCCCTCCTCATTCCCTTCCATCATTTCATTGGGCGTCCTGAAATGCTGTGGCTTTTCAGCCTTGTTCTGGCAGACAAACGCTTTCACTTTCATTTTCCTCTAAGTCATATTCCTCCTCTCTTTTAGAGAAATACTGTATGAGGTTTTTGGATAACAAGTTATTGTTCACGTGATGCTTGATTTTAGCAGTTTGAAAAAGTACTAAATGAGCACATTTGAATATGTGTGCTTTTAAAAAGAAAGGCTTTGTATGTTGTCATGATGAAGGATCCTCAGACATCTTTTTGCAGGACATTGAGTGAGTGAAGATTGCTTTTATTTGGTATCTTGTTCATCTTGTCTTATCTATCTTTTCCAGGCACGCTATGCCTAGCATGGATGCTGTGTTGTTGTAATTGTACCCCAACGCCTTGGGACACAATAAAAATATCACCTTTGAATAAAATAAGACACACTTCGTGATAAAAGGTTTGAAATAATGTTCATTGATAATAATGTTAGATTTATCCAAAATGCTTCCACACAAGGAAAATCCTCCTCTTCCTCATCCAGCTCTCGTCAGTCCCCTCCGCCTTCACGCTATATAGCTCTAAACTCTCCTAACGATCTCCAAACTCCGAACTGACTGCAACTGCATCAAAAACCCACACTTTGAATGACCCCTGAGCGGTTTGTTTTGCTGTCCCGGAGCGGTCACGTGCTGCAGGCGGGCAACGAGGCTTCAGACGTCATCACTTCCGGCTGCGACCTAAACCACTATCTGCACGCCACGTCAACGCCCCCTCCACGACGTGACAGTCGACACACGCTTCGAAGCTCGTCTCTTCCTGAAATAGTCTTCACACGTCGGTAAGAACAGCATGTCAGGCTCCAGAGTGATGAGGGCAATCCGGGTGAGCGAGTTCGGAGATCCGTCCGTGCTGAAACTTTGCACCGACGTGAAGGTTCCGCAGCCCGGAAGAAGCCAGGTGAGTAAAACAAAGCTTCGCTCTTGGAAGTTCACAAGTTCTCAAGGCGCCGTCTTGACGTGTATTCTGTCACCTCACCTGGATGGAAAACATGATCGTTATTGCTCAGCTGCACGACGTCGAGGCGCATTTCGTTGAAACAAATGTTACAGTATCGATATAAGAGAATGGTACGAGAATATACTGTATCATCGTGATTTTATGCCTTCAACACAATCTGAATATAATATTTAATATAGTAATATAAGACGATGGAGGATTAAAACTATTCTCTTGTTTTTAATATGACTGTTTGAGTGAATTCAAGTCTATAAGTCAACAAAAGTCTAAACTAATATTGGCTTGCATTCAAATCTTTTGGCTTTTGGCCGCTAAAATTCTCCTGAGTTGGCAAACAATATCAGCAACGTAAGAATAGGAATGACACGAACGCACCCGTATGTACAGTATTTGTCCATGTAGAAGCAGTTTTTGACAAGCTAGTTCTCCTGTTACGAGAATAAAGTCTAAATATTGTGGAAATAAGAAGAAAGGTGAAATAGTCATTAAAAACGACATTGAATGGATATTTGGCTTGGAAACATGCTCATATTTCACATATTCATGGATAGTTTCTCCTTTAGCTTCTACATGTCTACGCTGTGTGGGTTTTCTGCTGCAGGTGCTAATCCGCGTCCGTGCCTGTGGGGTCAATCCCGTGGACACGTACATCCGAACGGGGACGCACGTGGAGAAGCCCTCCCTGCCGTACACACCTGGCAGCAACGTAGCTGGACTGGTGGAAAGTGTGGCCGAGGATGTCACGGCAGTGAAGGTTCTAAGAATTCCAGTCCATATTAGTCACTGCACACGTCATGGAACACATTCACAGAATGCATTTATCAGCGCTTTGGCGCAGGGCTAGGTGCTAGCAGGCTAGCAGTTAGCACGTTAATGTTTTAGCCATTTTAATGATGTCTAAACGGAACTACTGTATGTACGCGGCATCATGTAGGGACACTATAGAGGTGTCTTGGCACTTTCGCTACTTAGTGCTAGCTTGTTAGCATGCTAGGCGTTATCATTTTAGTTGTTTTCCTCGTGTCTAAATGCAAATATATACATGGAATGATGTAAGGACACTGTAGAACTGCCTTGGCACTTTTGCCACTTAGTGCTATTTTACTAGATGCTAACATGCTAACTGTTAGCATTTTAGTTGTTTTACTCATGTCAGAATGCTAATATATACATGGCATCATGTAGGGACACTATAGAACTGCTTTGGCACTTTTGTTACCTAGCATGCTAACTGGTAATATAATAGCATTTTAGCGATTTCATTGATGTCAAAATGCTAATTTTTCTTGGTGTGATGTAGGTAGATGCTAGCAAACGCTGGGCCAGAGTTTCACAACGCACATGAGGTGTGATCCCTGTGAAATGATGCATTTTAGTGTCGTTTTTGACCCGTGGTGTAAACGTTTACCTCTGAATTGATGCCTGCCAGGTTGGGGAGCGCGTTTTCACCACATCCACCGTGTCTGGAGCTTATGCTGAATTTTCCGTAGCCACGGAAGAGAGCGTCCACAAACTGCCTGACGCTTTAGACTTCCACCAGGGGGCGGCCATCGGCACCCCGTACTTCACGGCCTACAGAGCTCTGGTTCACAAGTAAGGCTTGGCAAGCACCACGCGACGTCTCTTGGTAAGACGGAGTGAACACGTTGTTGCTGATGACACGGACGTGTCCGCAGGGCGCACGTCAAACCTGGAGACACTGTCCTCGTCCATGGAGCCAGTGGAGGGGTGAGAGTGTTTTCTTTCCAGCGTGTCGCGTGTGATGACCAGAAAAGGTTGTAATCTGCGGCGGTAGGTCGGCGTGGCAGCGTGTCAGCTTTCGCGTGCGTTGGGCCTCAAGGTGCTCGGAACGGCGGGTACCGCAGAGGGGATGCGGCTCGTCGCTGGCAACGGAGCTCACCTGACGTTTAACCACAGAGAGAAGGACTACGTTGGCAAAATCATGGTATGTCCGTGCACACGAACATGCACGCACGGTCATGTGATCCCCCTTGTTAGCTCGTAGAGTGGACAGCTTCACACTCAGTAAAAACGTGCACGTTCATCCATGCATCACATGATTCCTGTCATCATTGGCAGGAAGTATCGCCACATATCATTACAAGGAAAATACTTTGTCTTTCTTTCTAGGAATTTCTAAAATACAAAATACAATTTAAAATATTTTATTTTATTCAAAATAATTTATTTTATAATATATATAATTAATTTTATTCAAAATAAAGGAAAAAAACAGTTTATATATTTTCCTCCTTATTCTCCTTTTTACCCAAATAAATCTTTTTCTCTCCAAAAAGAAGCGTTTTTGTCCGCAAAGAAAAGATGTGACACGTGATGACGCAAGCACACATTTAACACGCTTACAACATGTTGAAAGTTAGCACTTGCTCAGATGTCCTTGAACACACCACAGCGTACTTCAGCAACAACATCACAGCGTGCTGCGAGGCCGACGCCAGCTCTTAGTTTCAGTTACTTGCAGTTGTTTTGCAGCAGGGGTGGCGTGCACGTGCGCGTGCACCAGCAGACAGTCTGTATGGTGTCGTGTGTGTTGTTGCAGGAGGCCACGGGAGGGAAGGGCGTGGATGTGATTGTGGAGATGTTGTCTAATGTCAACCTCCACAAAGATCTCCAGATGTTGGCGCTGGGAGGACGTGTGGTGGTCAGTATCACAGGAGTATCGCTATTGGCCTCTTTGCTTCCACAGGTTATAAACGGTTTGGAATCATGTTCTACATTGTTCTCTTTCTGGAAGCCAACGGTAAATTGGCACAAATGACATTTCTAGTTGATGGCGTCACCCGTGACGAGCTATCAGGTAAACAAACATGGCGGCGTACGAGACGGAGGATGTGTACAGTCATTATAGCCAAGATTTCATTTTTGTGGAGGGACAAACATTTGGAGATGAAATAGAGAACTTTTAGAACATGGCCTTAAGACATGGAGATGAAGATTAGCCACCTTCAAACACAGAATGGGAAGTGGAAATGACTCTGGAGTTGCTTATCCTTCAATTATTCTTGAAAATCAGCTTCTTAATGAGCGTAAAGACGTCTTTATAGCCTGATTTATTCCACATTTCTCCCCCCCACAGCAAACATACATGTGGCTGTGCAAAGATGTTTATATCACATGTCCAACGCTGTACAGCCTTGTCGCTATCATGGCACTGGAGGCAGGCATCCATCTGTCTCTCCTTCTCCGCATTCGCTTGGTCCATTTTTGTCTTAAAGCTTCCTCTTTTGAGAAAGGAAACCACCCTACAGTATGTTATTCTGTGAACATCCAGCAGCAGCACGACATTTTAGCATGACTACTATTTGGGTGAAAAATATACCGAAGCAAGTCCGCCATCACCCTGCTGACGTCACTCCCGCGGATGAGACTGAAGAGCGAGAGCTAGCTCGTCATCGACTATCAACGTCATTTTTGCAAATTGACCGTCAGCTCTCCAAAATGGAGCAATGTAGAGCACGATTACAAACAATATCGAATGCACTTAGGAAAGTGGACACGTCATGTCAGGGACCCTTTAAGCGTTCCTTTTCTGTCTTCCTGTTCCTCCTGGCGGAGTGACGAGCCACACCTGCTGCCACCTGGCAACTCATCATCAGCCTTCTTCGCTGATTTGGGATCAACATTTGCAATCAAATTGTTGCAACACATAGATTAGTTCCAGTTGTGTTTGCATGACTTGATGGACATCTGCCTGAAGGTGGTGGGCTGCAGAGGCTCCGTAGAAATCAACCCCAGAGACGCCATGACCAAAGAGACCAGCATCATCGGCGTTTTTCTCCCATTTTCTACGCCGGTAAGAACTGTTCCCAAACGCACCACCCTCACATCATCGTCATCATCACATGAGGCTGTGCTGTTAAACAAGGAACCACGCCAAAACAACATCAGAAAACTCACACACACACACACAGTCTTGACTCGTGTCACGTTCACAGACGGCAGGAGGTCACAGCACTCTTGAAAAACAGTACGGTACACATCACACGGTATAACCGCCAGGTCGCTGGTCCCATGCAAGCTGGGGGGGTGGGGGGTGTTTGCAGCTGGTTGCTTTTGGAATGGCCCACGGCACATTCTAAAAATAGCATTGAACAGGACACACAGAAGAACTGGAAATAAAATATGAAGTCATTCAAATATTAAGGGAAAAAAGTTGCCATTTAACAAGAATAAAGTTTTGTTAGGAAAAATAACATTTTAGTCGCATGAAGTTGAAAAATGTATTTAAAAAAACATGTAATAAACAAAATGATAAAGTTACATCTTTTTAGAAAATTGGTTTGGGGAAAAGGTAGAATATTAATAATATAGTCATAATATTATTGAAATTACAAGAATAAAATGTAGGAGAAGCAAGTTGAAATTAAATATCAATTAAAAAAGCAACAGCAGAAACTTTACCAGAATAAAGTCAAAATATTTAGAGGAAAAAAATCATATTCTACTGAGAAAGTTTTCTTTGAAAATAAAGAAATATTATGAGGGGAAATATTGTCATTTCAGTAGCTTAGAGTTGAAATGTTAAATAAAAAGGGCATTATTGTTTTTTGATGGATGAAGTTGGTTAAAGAGGTTATAATAAGGTTGTAATATTATGGCAATAAAGTCTAAATATTACAAAGATGAAATATTTGTAAAATGATATAAATATGAAAAAACAACAGCAGAAATGTTACAAGAAAAATATTAGCAGAAAAAAGTCATTTTACAAAAATAAAGTAATATGAGGATAAATGTCATTTAACAGCAAAATGTTAAAATATCAAAAGAAAAAAACACTTTTTGAAGGAGTAAAAAAAATAATGAGGTAATTTTTGGAAAAATGAGGTTGGGAGAAAAGTTAAAATATGGGAATAAAGTCAATCATGTGATGCAAATTTACAAGAAGGGAGTTTAAATAGAAAATGAAAAAAAAACAACTGAAAAGGAAAAAAAACTAACTTTACGAGAATAAAGTGAAAATATTTAGAGAAAACAGTCGTGATGGAATGAGGAAAAAAGTCCCAGTTTCCTGAGAATGAAGTTGGAATCTTATGGAGGGAAATGACGTTGCACAGCGGGACCCTGGCTGTACAAACCTTTGGACACCCGTCCCCTAACCGGCTGGCACGTGGTTGAACATGATTGTCATATGCTGAAGTAGGGTACCAGATGAGTAGTGGGTAGTGAGTAAAGGTGTCTCCACTCAGTCGGAGAGGAAGGAGTGTACGGCGCTTCTCTATGCTGGCTTGGAAGCTGGTTGGCTGCGTCCAGTCGTCGGTGCCCGGTATCAACTGGACAAGGCTGCCCAGGCCCATCATGACATCATCCACTCTCCTGGGGCCACTGGGAAGATGGTCCTGACCATGTGATGATAACCAGGTCACCTGATCATTGGCAAGGGATTGAAATGAATGCCAGTACGTGTACACGTGCCAAGAGATGCTGGATTCAAGTGAAAAAACGATTGCTTTTAATGTCGGCATCACAATTGTACACCAGATGTCAAAGACCTGTGATTGTACATGAAGTAATGGTACGTGGAATAAAAGGAATTGAACCAAATCAATTCAACTTGTAGCGTCGCACAGCATCTGGCGCTCCTGTCAAGTTTTATTGATTTTGTGCCAACAGGAGTTCTCAATACTCGCCGGCTAGCACACTTGTCTCCTCCTTTGCTCGCTTCCCCACAATAATAACACTTCCTTCTTATCCACCAATCACAGAGAGGTACGTTCATGGACGTCAGAACTCAGACCATCAACGTTACGACACTTACGGGTCGTTACACTCATTTGAGATCAGCTCAAGTTGACAGTTTATTGCCCTTGCTGTCATAAAGTTTATGTTGAACGCAACAAGGTTTGAATCCAACATTTTAATAGGTCTCTATTTTGGTGGTTACCATGGTAACAAATATGTCACGTCAGGCTTTCCACAGCAAAGAGACCGACAAAGGGCTATTTTCCTAGCTGGTTCTCTATTTTTATGATGAATGAAAATACTTTTGAGTTGAGTTGTAACATTTGACACCCCATTAAAGTATCAGAATACTGTAAAATGGTCTTTAATGGTGAAACATACTGGTTTTGTAAACGAGCTAGCACCTTCACGTGTACACGTGACATCAAGCCTGGGATCGTCACATGACCGTCACATGACAACCACTCCACCATGTTTCATAGACTGTACAGGACAGACCAGCACAAAGCTGTATAGGACACATTTTTGGACATTTAGTACATTTATGGGTTAATTCTCCATTTGTAATCATTCCATGAGTGAATCCAACACATTTTTATCAACAAACACGAGAGTCACGTTTGTGTCTTAGATGACATGCGGTGCTACTGCGCATGCTCCAGAGCGGCTCAGGTAACCTTAGCGACAACACGCGCACACACACACGTACCTATCCCTAACCCTCATGCACAGTATTCTTGATGAATGTTGTTAGTGAGTGTTTGCAGCACGGATTGAGTGATGTTATCTCTTCATCGGGTAAGTTGATCATTTTTATTGATCAGCTTTTATATTGGAATTGGTATTGGATGGTAGTGGATGGTATTGGTATTGGATGTTATTGGTATTGGTAGTGGATGGTATTGGTATTGGATGGTAGTGGATGGTATTGGTATTGGATGGTATTGGTATTGGTATTGGATGGTATTGGTATTGGTATCGGTGCTCATGGAATAAAAGTAGTGCATGATTGACGACTGAGAGTACTACTCAGCTTAGGTCAATGATGACTTGATGATACCGTGGATGTAGAGTATCAGTGATATATTCATGTTTCAGCATTTGGGACCCCAATTTTGTGGATGTTTGATGAAAACATAATTTTTCCTGAGGGGGGAACTTATGTAACTGTAGCACACGGACTATGCGGCTATCAAAACACACACTTGCACGCAAATATACACACAAAAGAATACCATTTTATAGTCCTTTATAACCCGCAAGGCATGCTGGGAAGCCAACAAGATCACTTCCTCTACAGGAAGTTTCCCAGCATGCCTTGCGGGCTATACGTGAGTGTAAAATGACATGACGTCACGTTGTTGCTGTGTGCTGGGAAACACCCATCAGATGGCAGAAGTAGAACAAGGAAACCTGTTTGACATCTTGAAATGTCCTTTTCAAGGAATGTTTCATGTACCACCATCTTTGGATCAATCAACTGCTGCATCACGGTTCATCACTCCATCGTGGCTTCTCAGAAATGTACTAATGAATAAATGGTTGCTGTTTTGTGGTTGAATACAGCCTAGTATTAGTTTGAAGAAATGCATATTTAATAGGGCTTCCAGATGAGGAAACATTTTGAATTTGATTTATTTTATCACATGTTTACGTTCCTTGGCCATGAAAACATACCATGGAAGGGTTTGAATGACTTCAAGAATGCTAACATGCTCACGTTAGCATGCTAACACCTAGCATGATAGCACTAAATGTCTGCTTAAGTTCCTATTCATGAAAATCTTTAGCATGCTAGTAATGCTAACATTAACATGCTAACACAGAGCGCAACGTACTGGGAAGATTAGATGTCCCGAACAAGTGTTCCAGCTATTTTTTGTGGAGTTATATCCACAAATGCCGAAAATGTGAAAGTTGAAGATGTTGAAGTTAGCGTTAAAGATGAAAGGATGATATTTTGAACAGCAACTCATGAAGATAAAGGATTAAATTCCAAAACCACTTTGTAGAGCAGAACTTCATCTAAAACCAGCAAGGTGGGTCTGATACGGCTTCTGGTGGCCGTATTGATCTTATTCCTATCCAGCGTCGCCGGGAGCCGTACTGAACGATACCAACGAACACCAAAACGCGCCACAATGATCTTGACGTGTTCGGCTGCAGCCTGATGGAAGCGCCGATACCTCGCCACCTCTCCACTGAAGCGCGACATGGCAAGTAAGTATCCCTCACCGTCCTCCTGTATCGCAGCGAGCAACGGCTAACCTAATGAATGACCTTTGCAAGGTTGTTACCGACAGTGAAATGTGCTGTGATATTATGGACTGATATCTACGTCAACCATCCGGATGTCACTCCAGTCGCTACAGTTCAGTACTTCTGCACAGAAAGCTAAATAGCTCTCAGAGGGAGGCTCCCTCCGGTGGACACGGGCTGTCATTGCTGGCAATACTCCACTCTATCCTAACGACTGGCGTTTTGCATCCCAAAAGGGTGAAACCAGTGGTGACTCTACACCTTGGAGGATAAACATTTGCATGCTACACCGTGCCTTCAGACTAGAGCCGTCCTACCTAGTCTTTGAGCGTGAACTGAGGATGAGAGGCGAAATGTCTTCTTGGACAACGAAAACAGTGGAGTTGCGGTGAGAATCCAAGCAACGTTTAACAAGGAAGTCAACCATCTTAATGAGCCCAATAAGCAAATGAATCCAAGTCAAAAGTATAAATGCTGTTTCACTTTTCAACCTTCAAGGTAGTCCAAAAAGTGCTCTGGTTTGGCATGGTGGGGGTTGGGTACCTTGCCCAAGGCTACTGGAGAACCGAGGACCGAACCGGCAACCGTCAGATCGGAAGGCGTGCTAGCCTGCTAAGTTTGAAAACGTGGAAGCGTTTCCCGAATGTTCTGTGCTCAAGCCTAACTCCTGGAAAGTTTTTATTGACCAGCGACTGTGGTCCGTCGTCCGTCAGGTTTGATGAGCGGCCCTTCAGAAACCTTCCCTACCTGCACACCTTACTGCTGGACCACAACCTCCTCACCAGCCAGGCCTTGCGGGAGGAAGCGCTCAGCGGTCTTCCCCGTCTCCAGGTGCTGGCATTGGGCCACAACCACATAGGCCAGGCACGTCCTCTTGCGCTGGAAGAAAACCCAAAGGTGTATGCAGTGGAATGCCCAGCAGGGAGTTACCCAGCATGCCTTGTGGGTGATAGCATATATCAGTGTTAGCTTGTGTGTTCCACATGTGGTGTTTTTAGTGTGTAAGCTTTGAGAGTACTCAGTAAGGACGTTGAATTCCTGTGCAGATCCGAGCCGACGGGCTTAAAGGCACCAGCGCTCTTCGCAGCCTGAAGCTGGAAGGAAACCAGATCACCAGACTGGATGCTGGTTGGCTCCCTCTCGATGATCTGAAGGATCTGGAGAGTCTAGATCTATCAGGCAACCTGATCAGTCAAGGAGTCAAGGACTCAAGGAGGTGAGGACACATTCCTCATTGCTTGAACGACAACGATGACGAGCAATAAAGTTGTTTACGTTCTGAGAATGGAAACAAAATGGGAACAAAGTCAGCATTTTGAGAAGAAAAAGGTTGAAATCGTTTTACAAGAATGAAGTCCAGATATCAGAAGAAAAAGTAGCACATTTTGAAGGCATCAAGAAAAAACACGTTCTTTTCTTCCAAGTCAGAATATTCTGACAAACAAACCAGACCAATCAAGTTGGCATTCTGGAAAATTACTTTGGGGAAAACCTTTGGGAATCGAGTCCAAATATGATGATTTTTTTATTTTTACAACGATTGTTTGAGAAGAAAGAAAAACGACAAGTGAAGTTGATAGTAAGAATGTGCTTTTCCACTTCCATCACGAAGCTGGGCTGGAGTTTCCTCTACAAACGTAACGTGTTAGCGTGTTAGCATGTCTGCACGGGTCGCTTCAACACACATGATTGTGATTCCATCTTTTTGTGCTCTTACAGCTTCTGGGACTCGGTGCATCTTCGCTGCTTGGATTTGTCCAGGAATCGTCTGAGCTCAGCCGTGTCTCAGTCGTTGTCTGACCTCAGCCGGCCGGCCGACCTCAACCTCCACCTCAACTTGTGGATCTGCTCCTGCCAGCTGCTGGACTTGGCTGCCTTCCTTTCAGCCTTCATGCAGCAACCTGACAAGGTGGCCACCAGCACGTTCCTCTTAAGACGGCAGACATTCTAGCAGACTAGCCAACCCCCTCCTCTCCTGCCGCCCCCAGACTCTGAACAACGGACCAAGGATGGTGTGTGTGAGCGCTGCCAACCCGGCCGTACGCGCCGTGCTGGAGCTGACTGATGCCAACTGTGTCCGGTCCAATCACAACATCACCGTGCACGTGGAGGCCGCAGACAGCGTGACGCCCAAAACATACGCTCGGGATTTGGCCATCACTGCCGTCATCTGCTTTATCGGTAACACACATCATGCTTTTTCATACATACTGCACATACATACTGTATACACATACAGTATGTATGTATATACTCTATATACATACTGTATACACATACGGTATGTATATATATATACTCTATATACATACTGTATACACATACAGTATGTATGTATATACTCTATATACATACTGTATACACATACAGTATGTATGTATATACTCTATATACATACTGTATACACATACAGTATGTATGTACAGTATATACTCTATATACATACTGTATACACATACAGTATGTATGTACAGTATATACTCTATATACATACTGTATACACATACAGTATGTATGTACAGTATATACTCTATATACATACTGTATACACATACGGTATGTATATATATATACTCTATATACATACTGTATACACATACAGTATGTATGTATATACTCTATATACATACTGTATACACATACAGTATGTATGTATATACTCTATATACATACTGTATACACATACAGTATGTATGTACAGTATATACTCTATATACATACTGTATACACATACAGTATGTATGTACAGTATATACTCTATATACATACTGTATACACATACGGTATGTATATATATATACGCAAAATAAACATGTAAATGATTCCAACTCGATGCTACTCAAATGTTAGAGTTAATTTCGTTGACATTTCAAGGAAAACAAGACTGCACATGTTTGTCAGTCAAGATGAGCTGGAAGCTGCAGAAACTGAACATAAAAAGAGAAAGAAAGAAAGAAAGAAAGAAACAAAGAAAGAAAGAAAGAAAGAAAGAAAGAAAGAAAGAAAGAAAAAGGCTTGTGGGCTTTCATATTAATACAGTTAGCACACCCGTCATGTTAGCACTTTATCCCATCATATTGGCACTTTCCCCACAGCTTCATTTAACAAAAATTACACATTTATTTGGTTTATTCCTCCAAAAAGTGATACTACTATTTTTCTTCATAATATTAGGCGTTTATTCTCATGAAATTGCAATTAGTTTTTTTCTCTCAATATTTTCAAATGACAGATGTTTTTCCATTTCTGCTGTTGTTTTTAAAGTTTCCAACTATTCCAACTTTAAGTTTTCTGCAACATACGGTAATTAAAAAAAAAAAAAAGACAACCTTATTGCCTTTTTAAAAAAGTGTTCACTTTAATATTTCCACTTTTTGCTACTAAAATGATGTTATTTTTCCTCATTATATTACTAAATTATTTTTGTAAAATTAATTTTTTTTCCTCAATATTTTGATTTTATTGTGGTAAAATTACTGCAAATTTTGATTTGATTTTGTGTTCTTGTTCAATTCTACGTGGACACCCCTGAACTACATTGTCAGCCATTGATGACTTGGTAGACTTCCACTTCCTGTTTCCGACCTTTAGCAAGCTAATAGGTTGCTAACAAGTAGATACATTAAGAACACCGTTGGAGTCATGCAGCGTATTTGTTCATAACACGACAAGACGCTTGCCTTGTTATACGCTAACCAGAAAATGTAAGTGAACTGAGGCAACATTTTGCCGTATTTTTTTCCGCATGAACCAAAAACACGCTTAAAAGCTAGGGGTGTAGCAGTCGGCCATAATCTCAGTTGGGTACATACTGTACCTTGGTAGGTGTGTAAAATTCAATGTGGACAACAACAACAGACTACCGCAACAACCTGCGACAATGTGCAGTCTTTCAGTCCTGTAAAGTGGCCCGCCACGTCGTTTTATGTGGCCCGCGAGAGCAATTTAATAGGTCAAAAGCGTGCTTTGTTCAAAGACTACATTTCCCACAATGCCTGTCGACTACAATACGAAGTGACGGCTCACCGCCACTAAACGGCAGTGTCTCCACATCAATGCCAACCAGTTGAATTGACAAATAAATAATGATCCCAAAATGTCCAGGGAGAGAAAAGTTGATTCGGATGGAGGATCGTTTCAAGAAAGATGGGAAGGCGAGCAGGTGTGTCCCGACCAATTATGGACTTTAAAAAATATCAGTTTTTAGGTTAGTTACTAACCTAAAAACTTGACCAAAATAGTTGTAAACTGAGTCAACTTTTATTTTGTAATTTTGAGTTGATTACATATTATTTTAGTGTAGCTGCTGTTGCAATGATTTAGTATTTGCAGGTTTTATGTTTGCATGCAGACAAATGATTGTAGTCAAACCATCAGTTGGATGCAAGACTGTGTTTTGTAAAATGCTACATCTGTCATACGTGTTGTTAGCAGCTCACAATCATTGATTCGACAGTAATTAAGCCCATTTTAACTTAACTGTTATTTTTCTTAATTGACTTGGATAGTGTGATCCTTGATTGATGAGTAGTGTGGCTTTCATAAGCTGACAAATTCAAATAATTTATGTTATAACAGGGCAACAAGTAAAGATATTTTTTTTCTATACAACTGTAATGTTTGTCACTTGAATAAGTCATACATTTAGAGTTGTTTAATATTAAGGAGTAGTTACGTTTATTTTACATTACATTTAGTTTTATTTAGAAAGTTACATCTGGCCCTTTGAGGACAGCCATTATGTTGATGTGGCCCTCAGTGGACATGGGTTTGACATCCCTGCTTTATGCTTTCAAACAGGTGGCGTTGCCTTGACACTTGTCGTAGTCCTCGTCTACTATCAAGTTTCTCGTCGAAAGAAAGTGGCAAAGAGTCCGAACCTGAGAGAGACGGACGAAGGAAGCAGCACGTTAGCAAACCATCTCATCCACCACTGTGATGTGGCTGACAAGCACAGCCGACTCTTTTTGCAAGCTCACCAGCTACTGGACAGCCAGACTTTGCCACGGGATGGAAGGTCGGGCAAGCCTGGCGGCCAGTTTCGGGTTCTGGACGATGAAAACGACATTTCTTTCACGTGTGCAGATTGCAAGGCTAATGGATGGCACGACAGGATGAGGGGTGTAACACAGGTGGAGGAGGAGGCGGAGAGAAAGAGACTGAGGATGATGATCATGGAGGAAGACCGGCGAAGGAAACTCGAGAACCAGAAAGACATTTCGGGAGGAGGCGTTCCTCACAAGTTCCTTTCTCGTGCTAGCGCTGTATCTTCATCTGGTCAATGGAAGGACATCTTCAGCCGTGTTGCTTATCCCGCTTATCCCGATGAAGTTAAGAGGAGACAACCTGAGGTGCTTCATTGCGAGAGCTGCAACAGGACGTACGGCCAGTCGGCACAGACTATGAGACAAAGCAGGATTCATTCCCACGTCAGACACTCTGCTCTGTTTGATGGCTTCCCCTCTCAAAGCAACCAGTTTCACTCCATGAAGAACATGAACTCTACAAGGCAAACCAGAAACGTCACCTTCGACCTGGAGAGTTCCAGAAGATGGAAGAAGGAAAGAGACTCTTGGAGAAAGGCAATGAAGCAAGACCAGGAGAGACGAGTGGAGAGAAAGCACAAAGGAAAGTCCGGCCGGATGCTGAAGGCTAACTTGAAACCACGCCGCAAAAACAAAGTCCATCCGAAAAGGAACAGTGAGTCCAAGAAGGGGAAAGATGGAAGAAAAGAAAGCGAGGAGACAGAAGGCAAAGAAAGCTCAAGTGAGCGGTTGAAGGAAAGAAGAAAGAAAGGAAGTAAAGCCTCCAAGACGGAGGGACAGATTGAGGCTGATGATCCAAAAGCTGAGGCGGCATCCAGAAGAGCGCAGGATGCTTCAGAAGGTGGCAAAGGAGAGACACGCCAAGATCTCACAGACCCTTCCCACCCTACCATAACAGAAGTGGCCTCCGTTACCGGGCGGGGCCCAAATATTCCAGATGACGGAGTCGGTTTGGTTCTTGGGAGTCCTCATCTTTCTTCGCAACCACCCCCCCTCCCTCTTAGCAACAGCATCCATGCATGCAGTTTTCCCTTGCAAGGGTCAGCTGCTT
The DNA here is from genome assembly GCF_027744805.1 of Dunckerocampus dactyliophorus. Classification (NCBI taxonomy): domain Eukaryota; kingdom Metazoa; phylum Chordata; class Actinopteri; order Syngnathiformes; family Syngnathidae; genus Dunckerocampus; species Dunckerocampus dactyliophorus. Next base: position 51,058,451 of record NC_072820.1, read on the forward strand.
CACTGCTAACAGACAGTAACCTCTCAACCCAGGGAGGGACACTTTTACTCAACACAGCCGCCCCAGCCAGTACTTCCCTGGTCCCCACTGGTCCTACCAGTAGTACCGATCCAAACATGCTGGTTAACAGAGCCGTCCTGGCCTTGGGTGGATCTGCAGACATTTTAAGAAGGCAAGATAGCCTCATATCAGCTGGGAACTCACTTCTCCTAAACAGCACACATGCCAGCCTTCTGCCGTCAAGTGTGTTCCAGACGCCGCCACTTCATAGTTCCCAGCCTGGAGGACCTGGACCCAACGTAGCTGGTAATTCGTCACACACGCAGCTCCTTTCTCAAAGCCAACTGGATCTTGTTTGCGCTTCTCTTGACGCAGGATGGAAGTCAGACCCAACCCCAGTTCAAGGTCCTCAGGCAGGGGAGGGACCATCTCATCTGGCCTCTGGATCCGAACAACAGAGCTTGGTTCTCCCAATTGAGGCTCCTGAAATTGCAGCTAGTTCAGTAGCGCTGACCCCTCAGAACGCTCTTGACAACTTGTTTAAGAGCAACGTTCAGACAGAGGACGCGGGTGCGCCGAGCAGTGCTGCAGTCAGCGCGTCTGCTGGGGGAAGGCTTGGAATTGAAGGTCAAGTATTGCAGCCTGGAGACATCCCCGGTTCTCCAGGTTCTTCACCACACAGCACGTCATCTTCAGGCGGCACCGCAGCCGCCTCGCCTCTGCTGCAGCAGGAGTTCCTCTCAGAGGAAGGAGGCTCCTCTCCAAGGAGGAAACTGAGGCTGGTGCTTCCTGAGAAGACATCCACCCGAGCACCGACCGCACTGGAGAAGAAGATACGTTAGTTGTTCAAACACCTCCGCAGCTCACGGACGTCCAGGCTTCTCCACCAAGAGCCACAGAGTGAAAGATGAAAGGATGCAACCTTGTTACACTCTTATATATTTCATCTCAAGAAAAAGCACATTAATAAGCACAGTATTCATATCATAACCAATCATATCAACTTCACTCTTTCTGTTTTTTGCTGTTTTTTAATTTTCCAAATCATTCAACTTCCTTCTTAAATAGTCTTTGTAAATGTTCTTCCTGCAATGTTAGGAATTTATTCCGAAAATATTAAAACTTTTTCCACAACCGAATTTTCCAAAAAATTCAGACTTGATTGTGAGTATTCCATTCCATTTTCCATTCCATTTTCCTCCACTTACCCGGGACGCGGGGGCAGCAGTCTTAGTAGGGAAGCCCAGACTTCCCGGTCCCCGACCACCTCCTCCAGCTCCACCGGGAGGACACCAAGGCGTTCCCAGGCCAGCTGTGAGACATAATCCCTCCAGCGTGCCCACCTGGGGCAGGACCTCATTCCCAACCCGGAGAGAGCAATCCACCCTTTTCCGACTGAGAACCATGGCCTCAGATTTGGAGGTGCTGAGTCTCATCCCAGAAGCTTCACACTCAGATGCAAACCGTCCCAGTAAACGCTGCAGGTCACAGCCCGATGAGGCCATCAGGACCACGTCGTCCGCAAATAGCAGAGACGAGATCATAAGGCCCCCGAACTGGACTCCCTCGACACCTTGGCTGCGCCTAGAAATTCTGTCCATGAAAATTATGAACAGAATCAGTGACAAAGGGCAGCCTTGGCGGAGGCCAACGTTCACCGGAAACAGGCTTGACTTACTGCTGGCAATGCGAACCAGGCTCCTGCTCCGATTACAAGGACCGATTGGCACGTAGCAGCGCGCCAACAATCCCATACTCCCGGAGCAGCCCCCACAGGACACCGCGAGGGACACGGTCGAATGCCTCTTCCAGGTCCACAAAGCACATGTAGACCGGTTGGGCAAACTCCCAAGTACCCTCCAGTACCCTTGCAAGGGTGTAGAGATGGTCCAGTGTTCCGCGACCAGGACGAAAACTACATTGCGCTTCCTGTAGCCGAGGTTTGACTAACTGTCGTACCCTTCTCTCCAGCACACTGGAATAGACTTTCCCAGGGAGGCTGAGCAGTGTACTGTTCCCGACTTGCACGCGATGTTGAAGAGACGTGTCAGCCAAGACAGTCCCTCAATATCCAGAGCCTTGAGGAATTCAGGGCGAAACTCGTCCACCCCCGGAGCTTTGCCACTGGGGAGCGTTTTGACTACCCCAGATACCTCAGCCACGGTGATGAAACTGTCCACGTTTGTGTCCTCAGCCTCTGCTTCTTCTATGGAAGGTATGTCAGTGGGATTGAGAAGGGCCTCAAAGTATTCCTTCCACCGCCCAACTATATCCTCAGTTGAGGTCAGCAGGCCCCTGTCCCCACTGTAAACAATGTGGACTGGGCACTGCTTCCCCTTTCTGAGACGCCGGACAGTTTGCCAGAACCTCTTCGAGGCCGACCGAAAGTCGTGTTCCATTGCCTCACCGAATTCCTCCCACACCCGAGTTTTTGCCTCGACCACCGCCGAAGCCGCGTGCCGCTTGGCCTGCCGGTACCTGTCAGCTGCTTCAGAAGTCCCACAAGCCATCCATGCTCGATAAGACTCCTTCTTCAGCTTGACGGCAGCCCTGACCTCTGGTGTCCACCATCGGGTTCGGGGTTTACCGCCACGACAGGCACCGACCACCTTGCCGCAGCTCCGATCTGCTGCCTCAGCAATGGAGGCACGAAATAGAGCCCATTCGGACTCAATATCCTCGTCCTCCCCCGGGATAAAGGAAAAGCTCTGCCGGAGGTGAGAGCTGAAGACTCGACGAACAGGAGACTCTGCCAAACGTTCCCAGCACACCCTCACTACACGTTTGGGTCTCCCGGGTCTGTCTGGCATCCTCCCCCGCCATCTAATCCAACTCATCACCAGGTGGTGATCAGTTGACAGCTCAGCCCCTCTCTTTACCCGTGTGTCCAAAACATGCGGACGCAGGTCTGATGATATAACTACAAAGTCGATCATAGACCTGCGGCCTAGGGTGTCCTGGTGCCATGTGCACTTATGGACATCCTTATGTTGGAACATGGTGTTTGTGATGGACAAACTGTGGTTCGCACAGAAGTCCAACAACAACACACTGCACGGGTTCAGATCGGGGAGGCCGTTCCTCACAATCACGCCCCTCCAGGTCACACTCATTGCCCACATGGGTGTTCTCCCAGCAAAACGACGGAGTCACCAGTTTGGGTGCTCTCCAGCACCCCTCTGATGGACTCCAAGAAGGCTGGGTACTCTGAACTGCCGTTCGGCGCGTACCACAAACGACAGTCAGGACCCTTTCTCCAACCCGATGGCGTAGGGAAATAACCCTCTCGTTAACCGGGGATGACTCCAACACAGAGGCACCTAGACGGGGGGCTATTAATAAGCCTACACCAGCTCGCCGCCTCTCCCCAGCAGCAGCTCCAGAGTAGAACAAGGTCCAGCCCCTCTAGAGGAGTTTGGATCCAGAACCCAAACTGTGGGTCGAGGTGAGTCCGACTATATCTAGTCGTGATGTCTCAACCTCTCTCACAAGTTCACGCTCCTTCCCCGCCAGAGAAGTGACATTCCATGTCCCAAGAACCAGATTTGGCCGTCGAAGACCAGGTCGCCCAGGCGCCCGCCCTCGTCCGCCACCCAAAGCGCAATGCACCGGACCCTTATGGTTGCCCCCGCAGGTGGTGGGTCCACGGGGGGGGGGAGATCCCGTGTGGCTTGTTCGGGCTGAGCCCGGCTGGGCCCCACGGGTGAGAGCCCAACCACCAGGCGCTCGCCTAGGAGCCCCTCCCCCAGGCCTGGCTCCAGGGTGAGGCCCCGGTATCCCACGTCCGGGTGACGTGCGGTCTCTCCTCGTGTGTTTATTCATACGAGTCTTCTGAATCACTCTTGGTCTGGCCCGTCACCTAGGACCTGTTTGCCTTGGGAGACCCTACCAGGGGCATGTAGCCCCAGACAACATAGCTCCTAGGATCACTCGGGCACACAAACCCCCCACCACAGTAAGGTGGTGATTCACGGAAGGGTTGATTGTGAGTATTTCAAAGTAAAACGTACAAATAAGTAAGGTGTTTTTTCTGTAATATTTCAACTCTGTGCTCCTAAAAGGACATCATAACATCATGACTTTAGTCTTCCAAGGTTTTTTACTTCGTATTTTGGCTTTATTTTGGAAAAAATACAGCAGTCTTTTTGACATTTCTACTCTTTTTCTTCAACTGTTTCAACCTTTTTCTTGTCATTTTTCTTTTAGTCTGACTTTATTTTGACCTTCATTCTTATGGTGTAACTTTTTCACCAACCAAGTTTTTCAAAAATTACAACTTTATTTTGTTTTATTTTGTGTTTCTCCTAATATTATGGCTTAAAAATGTGTTTCTCTAAATGTTATCATTTTAAAAATAACCTCTTTTTCCTTTCATATTTCCACATACATCCTCATTGAATTTGCCCTTAATATTTTGACTTTATTTTTCTAAAATTACTGCAGATTTTTTTTTTTTTTTTCAGTTTAAAAACAAAAGTGTTCTTGTTAAGTTACATTTGTAGAAGGGGCCGTGGGCCAATTAAAAAGCAGCCACAAACAAGTGATGATGCTGAAGGTAAAAATGATCATTTTTGTCCTTGGAAATGAAGTTCTTTGGTAAAGTGGAAAAAGTGGAAAGGAACTAAGTTGTCCTTGTGGTGTTTTGATGTGAATGAAAATGGTTCGCCATCTGCACTAGCCTCCACAGGAAGTACTGCACAGGACAGGAAACAGATGTCTTCCTGACCGTTCACACTTCAGTATATGGGATGCGTGTCGGGTTGGTATCGACATGCCAATGTCGTGGGAGAACGGGGATGGTTCTGTTCACACTGGCATGAAAACATCACATACGTCACATACAGCATGCAGTCTTGCACAACTCTTATTGTGCTATGTGAGTGTGAATGTGTGCGTGCCCAGAAGGGCCCTATGAGCAGCTATTAGACTGACTTACTGTATGTCAAAAACAAACAACAAAATATCCCATAAAATAGCACCTTTACGTAAAGTTTGCTTCCCTGTTCCCTTTGTCACGTGATCACACGTTCTACTTCCACCTGACTATCACCTATTCCACTTATCCAATGTTACAATGTCATTTCTCTTGCAACAAACCAAAGCCAGACCAAAAGGGGGTGGGTGCGGTACTTGCTGATCGCCACTAGGAGGGGCTACGTGCTTCTGTGTGTTAAAGGAAGAGGCTTGAAGACAGCGCCAGATGGGTGGTTTCACGTGACAAAGCTGTCCTCTCAGCAGTCCATCTGCGTTGCAACACTGGGGGTGAAAATAGGAGGAAAAAGCACCAAATCTGCTCAAGTTGCGGCTTATGGCTCATTCTCACATCGACAAAGAAATACTCTTTATTAAAATGTGTGAATAATATCATCCATCCATTTTCTATGGCGCTCAGCCTCAGTGTGAATCATCTGTTATCTTCTCGTCTGCTCAGTAGGGAGGATGTTCAAGTACTACATTTGTTTTGGTTTTTGGATGGAACGTTCCTCACTATTTGTAGCTTTATATCTGTTGCAAAACACTCCTTTTTTTCAAAACAGTATTTATTTGATGAACCAGTACCTAATGTGAAATTATTCTGTCTGATTCATCCATCTTCTATGCCGCTTATCCTCACAAGGGTCGCAGGTATGCTGGAGCCTATCCCAGCTGACTTGGGGCGACAGGTGGGGTACACTCTGGACTGGTGTCCAGCCAATGGCAGGGCACATATCGACAAACACTCACATTCATACCTATGGACCATTTAGAGTCTCCAATGAAGCTAACATGCATGTTTTTGGAATGTGGGAGGAAACCGGAGTACCCAGAAAACCCCCCCACACGCACACACGGGGAGAACATGCAAACTCCACACAGAAATGCCCAATGGAGAATCCAACCCAGGTCTTGCCATCTCCTGACTGTGACTGTGTTAGCTAACATGCTAACCACTAGACCACCGTGCAGCCAGGAGATGAAATTGGTTTCATAAATGTCCTAAAGTGGTCCTTTTCACCTTAAGTAGGTTACAGAGACTTTAGGCTGATTCGCGGTTGTACCCCTTAAAAGCTAGGGCCAAGGGGAAGAAGCCACTCAGAAATGGACACTACTTGATTCTCATGACGTCATCACCCTTCAGCGCTTGCTGGCTGTGACGAAGGCAGATGAGATCATGAAATGGTTCATAATAAATGTTCCCTTCCATAAAGTAGGGTGCACGCTTGTCTATTGTTTCAGTGTTGTATGGCCTACCTCACAACACCCTTTTTGAATGAAAACAAACTGACATTTATTGCAAAGCAAGAAACAATTGTAATAAACAGCATTTATAAAACAGAAAATGTAGCAAAAACATGAATGAAATAGAAATAACAATATCACAAATGTCATCAGCAAATGTATAAACCTTATCAAGCATCATTTGAAGGTTTAAAAACCTCCCTGCTTTGGCCATGTTCATGTTCTCTCCCATTGTTTTGTAAGAAAGCCCAGAATTGCATTTTGTTGTATTTGTCTTTTCCACACTGAGATTGTAGCTTTTGAAAGGTGCTGGAGTGCCGTGTGGTGTAGCAGAGGGCTGACTTCACTTGGTTCAGCATCTCCTGCAGGAATGACACACATGCCACCACTATCAGCTCATTGGAAATACCTGTACAATAGCAACAGTAACAGTAATAGTAATAGTGTGCTGAAAACAAATATAGAGTGATGGTAAAACAAATAGATGGGACAAGGGAAGATTCTAAAAGTTGAATAGAGTTTGATCATGTGGTGTGCTGTCCACACATGGCCAAGTTCGGGAGTCAAGGGTGGGAAGTATCCACCCACCGTGGCCGAGAAACAGGGCGCTTTAGTCGAAGGCAAACGTGGCACTCTCTCGGCCAGTCGGGTAGTGTTACTTTTAAATAGAACTCGGCTGTCTAATCATCTGCAGATTGCAGCCAAGGCAGGTATCAGTGATAGCCGCTAGCTAGAAGCCACCAAAACCAACATGGGCAATATTCACATGGAGCAGCAAATGATTGAAGATATCAAACACGAGTGGCGTGACTGTGAAAGTCATTACTTACATTTATGTGTTTCTTTCGGTCTCCGTGCTTCCGTCTTGTCAGCGGGCATTGGAGCTCCGCCTTCCCCTTCGTTTCAAGCGACCACACTTGCTATCAAGGGGTGTGTACCCCTTAGCACTTCTCCCTTCCCCCTCGGTTTAAGGAGAATTGGGACACCACTTGATTCTCATGAATGGGCAAATCTAGGGCAAGACAAGGTGTCAGAGGTAGAATTGGGATTCTAACACCGTCCAGTTCAGGGTTTAGTCAATGAAATGAAACACAGCACAACATATTTCACCACTTTTTGGGGACATTTTAGGAGAAGCTGAGCTTTCCTTGCAGTCTCAGAGCAATCGCCACTGATTGAATGGATGGCAACTGGAGATGTTTGGCCTCTCATCGGTTCCTGCTACCACCTTGGTTAGCATCCCATTCAGATGTAATGATGCTCGTGAAGCCCTCTAAAGCAAGGTGGCCATGCTACTTTGCTTAAGGGCTAAATGACTGAGTCTCTTAGGAAAGGATGAAAGGACAGCATTGTCCCCCCACCTTCACAGACAACCTTAACATAGATGACGTCCCTCACTCCTCTCTCCAACCATCCTCCTTCTCTGTCCAGAACAGTCCAGAGGAGACAACCTGGACAGTCCAGCTGCCATCCAGTCAGTGCCCTGAGAAGTGATCTTTGTCAAGTCAGTGAAACTCGAGTCTTTGTCAAGCACCTGTGAGTCAGTGAAATTCAAATACTTGTGAAGTACCTGTGAATCAGTAAAACTCAAGTCTTTGGCGAGTACCCGTGAGCCAGTAAAACTTGAGTCTTTGTTGAGTACTTGTGAGTCTGTGAAATTCAAGTTTGTGGAGCACCCTTGAGTCAGTGAAGCTAGACCAGGGGTCACCAACCTTTTGGAACACGAGGGCTACATCTGTAATGCCAACGGCTACCAGTTTGATAGCCACCTCTTGACCTTGAACTCCACTATATGTTATTATTAAGAATGAATACTTTCAAATGATGACTTGTTCAACAGTTACTGAAAATGACAATGTCCCCTTTTCACGAGCCACATCTTTTCACAAATCATCAGTGACTTTGCACCATGTTTGTACAAACAATAAATCGTGTAAAACATCGCAGACACTCTGCTTACCGTTGCAGTTTTAGCAGTTAGCATCAGGTCTTCTTTCCTTTTGCGTTGCTCGAAGCGAGACTTCGGTTTCTTTTGGGGTATTTTTAACCAAACTCGTAAAAAAAGACAAAGCTGCTTCTAACTCGGTAGTGCGCTGCCCTGTGGGTAGTTAGCATGGTAGCTTGTGCGGCACCTTGTGACATGTCTCTACACATTGTGCCGCCTTGTCGTTGCCACCAAATCAGAGGTTCCTTTCACAGTGGTTAAAAAACCTCCGCTTCATTGTGAAACACCCGCTAGCTTGTTTCCACTGGTTTGCTTGTGTGAGCTCCACAAACGCCATCTTTTGGTCATCTGCGCAACACCGAACTTTGAACTATGCTAGGTCAGAGGTAATTTATATTCAACATTTGTAGAAGTATTTTTAAATATATTGTCCTTTCCAGTTTACATGAAGTGTGATTTAAACAAAAATAGCAACCAAAAGAATCGCAGTTAACTGGTCTGGGTGACTCATGTGCTCTCTGGGGGTGACCTGGTGCCCGTGGGCACTGTGTTGGTGACCGATGAACTCGAGTCCTTGTTGAGTACCCATGAGTGAGTGAAACTAGTCTTTGTTGAGTACCCGTGAGTCAGTGAAACTAGAGTCTTTGTTGAGTACCCGTGAGTCAGTGAAACTAGAGTCCTTGTTGAGTACCCATGAGTGAGTGAAACTAGTCTTTGTTGAGTACCCGTGAGTCAGTGAAACTAGAGTCTTTGTTGCGTACTTGTGAGTCAGTGAAACTAGAGTTGTCGCCAAGCACTAGTGGGTCAATGAAACCTGGGTCTTGGGCAAGCACCCATGAGTCAGCACAACTGGAGTCTTCGTTGAGTACTCGTGAGTCAGTGAAACGTACATGTTTCGTAATTACATCACATTGCAATCTCTTAATCCGGTGTTCTGTTTCTTTGCTTACCACGTAAAGCGTCTTTGAGTTTTTGAAATGCATCATTATTATTATTTCAGTCTTCATCGAGTACCCGTGAGTCAGTGGAACTGGAGTCTTGTTGTGCTAATTGGACTGGGGGGAGTAACAAGTGTGTTATGAAGCACGTCTGAAAGAAATGAAACGCGGCTGCATGAGCACGTGCCACGTGTGGGAAAGGAAGAAACGTCAGCGTTTGGAGTAACGACTGCACATCAATGCAGCACCGACTTTATTGTCAAACACATTTTCAAAATCTAAAAATAAGAAAATCTTCATGGTTGCTGCCCAGAGTCCTTTCATCTGCCAAAACACATCAAATAGAAAAAGGATAGGGAGCCTGCGAGAGACGTCTCATCTCCTCTTGGTCAAAAACACAGAAAAGTTGATGAAAGACAAGCAAGAAAGCGAAGCTTCTAGATGGACACTTAGAGACCATGCAGACCAACGACTACACGTGGAATCACAAACCCTCTTCCTCATCAGCACCCAATCATCACGCAAGAGATGAGCTGCCACCCCCTCAAAGAAAACTCAAGTGGATTTGGGAGGGACATCACAGTATTTCACACGCACGTCGCACTGATTCTATTTCTTTTATTCCTTTTACAAGCAAGCGCTAGTCCAGCCCGACTACATCTGTTTGGGCTGATGCACTTTTACGGATCACGCTGATAAGAGAAAGTACTCATGTCATGGAAATATGAAAACAAAAACCACTAAAACTCTGAATATTCCAACTGTTTTCCCCAAAAACAACACATTTCTTTCTTCAAGAGCTGTCATTTGATTGGATGATTGCAGTTTGCTTTTGTTCTTTTCAGCGTGACTCGTCAAGTACTTGTGGTATTGCAGTACAGTATATACAAGTACATGGACCTCCACATTCATCCTTACACTCACACAAGAGATACGCACATGCAGGAAGCAAGTATGTCCACTTCCTGTTTTGACCTGTCCTCATACGTCCCTCTCAGGGGCGCAGGGATGCCGCACATTGCCTCTTTTCTTTCTGGCTTTGGTTGGGATTTTGTCCGCTGCGAGTCCACGTCCTAGTGCTTTGAGTCAGGTCCCGCCGTGTGGCGGTAGAGGGACGCTGGTGACTTTGCTGGGAGATTAACTCAGGTACAAAGACTTGTCTCGCTGAGGACCTCTGGAGGAGGACAGGAGGAACACGGGTTAGCCTGGAAGAAACACGCTAGCATGGTTACACTGTGGGCCGCCAGTGAAGGACAGAAACCGCTAAACCGCTAGTCATCCGTACGGCTGTAAAATGTGTCTATTTTTGACGCACGGCTCGCACCTCCCCCTCCAAATCCTCCTCCAGCTGAACATTTGCACGCTGACTAACACATCCACAAACCACCGGGAGCTTGTCAGCCCGAATGCTTGCCAAATGCTCACCTGCCACCAGCCCACCTCCCCACACGGAAGTTACCTAGCATGCCTTGTGGGTTAAAATAACATTGTTGTTTTTGGTGGATAAGCTTCTGTTGGTTTGTGACACGTCAGTCAGTGTGCAAATATCAAGCTGATTCACTGCACTCAGAGAAAATCGTCTCCAGTCATCCCTGGTTTATGGCGGCTACTTGGATCCAGACTGACCGTGTTAAGTGAAAGCAGGATTCCACCTTTAAAAGTGGACTATTTTGGTAATTAGGCCATAGAAAACTCTTTCTGAATACATGTTTTAACATGATTAGAGCCCTCTAGACATGACATAACACCCCTATGGTCACCTTTACCCTCCTATTAGCCAATATAGTAGACATAATAAGAGAAAATAAGACATAGAAAACCTGTTTACCACCTTCTAAATACACATTTTAACATGATTGGAGCCCTCGAGACGTGAAATAACACCCCTATAGTCACCTTTACACTCCTATTTACCAATATAGTAGACATAATAAGAGAAAACATGATGTATAAAACAGCGGTGTCCAAACGTTTTCCGGTGGGGGACCACATACTGAAAAATAAAAGGATGCGGGGGCCACTTCTACATTTTCCAGACCAACTCATGGTCTTCATCTTCAAAGAAAAAGCCAGCATCTCAGCTTTGTGTTATTCATTATGAACAAGAAAGTTTTTTTATTTTTATTTCAACTTCCTCCTTGTACATTTTTTCTGGTAACATTGTGACTTTATTCTCGTAATACTTGGATTTTACCACAGTAATATTAGAACTTTTTCCCAACCTAATTTTCCAAAAATGGCAACTTTATTCTTTATGTTTTTTGTCATATTATGACTTTTTTCCTGGAATATTTCCTATTCATGCTGTTTTTTCTCTTCATTTCATGACTTGACTGTGTTCATACTTTGCCTTCATTCTTTTTTCAAATGATCCTTTTTCTTCACTAACCCCAATAAATGTTCTTTTGATCGCATTATTCCCGTAAAACTTGGACTTATTCACATCAGATGAGAACTTTCTCCAAATATGACAAGGTCATTGTTTCTCGTCATTTGATGCTTTGAAAAACTCATCTCTTTTCCTCCAAGATGTCACGTCTGTGCTGCTAAATGATCGCATTTACTTTTTCTGGTCATATTTGGACTTTCTTCCTGTCAAATTTCCACTTCTGCTGTTGTTTCTATTTTTGGTAAACGTTCTTCTTGTGATCACGACTTTAACTTCTCGGAACATTAGAACTTTTCTGCAACCTAAAAATGTACCCGTTGTTTTGTTAGCTCTTCATATTTCACGTACTTATTTATTCTTTATTATATTATATTATATTATATTATATTATATTATATTATATATTATATTACATTATTATTCATCAAAGTTATTCTCAGAGAATCCAATGTGTTTCTTTTCATATTTTGGTTTTATTCTTGTCAAATTACTGCTGATTTTTTCTTTTTCTTTCAACTTTGCTCATGAAGTGCTATTTTTAGGATGTGCTGTGGGCCAATAAAAAAACAGCCACGGCTGCCGATGGCCCCCGGGCCGCACTTTGGACGCCACTTCCTGCACACACGTCCTCACGACGGCGCCTCCACGCATACCCGTTGCCATGGTAATCGGCGCTCCAGTCCAGAGACGGGTGGTGGGCGGGCATGTGTCGACCCAGCTCGTGGTAGTCGACCCCTCTTCGGTTCATCAGGCCTCCTCCCATTGGCTGATACTCTGGCTGGAGGGAGTAAGCCTGCAATCACATCAAACGTCACAAAGAGGGAGCCAACCGTCACGGCTGAGAAGTTGGGGGGCGTGGAACGGCAGATATCAAGCTGATCAATTCCAGTTTGGAGTGGTTGGGGGATGGGAGGGGGGGGACGGTTGAACAGGAGCTCGTGTCTCTGAAGGCAAAATACTTGAAGAGTCAAATCAGCCTGCGTGCGTGATGTAGAAGCGCGTGTGAAAGGGAAGTTAATGGGGGGGTTGTGTGTGAAAGAGGAGGACAGCAGGTGGTCGGTTCGCCCCCTCCCTCCTCCTCCGCCTCACCTATTCATCCTTTGTGGAGCAAATTCTTCTCCTTCACTCCTTCACAAAGACCCCATCTGCCTCTTTTGTCTCCGTCCTTTCCTCCCCCCACTCCAGTGCCCCCACCCCCCACTCACAGGAAAGGAAAAAGTTTCCCGCTCTGGAAGAGTTCGTCTCGTTTGGTTTCCCTTCTAGCTTGCTTGTGACCACAAGGATGGACGTGTGTTCTCATAAGCGCAAGCATTCATTCATTCACTCAATTCATTCATTCATTCTCTGTGCTGCTTAATCCTCACTAGAGTATGCTGGAACCTATCTCAGCTGCGAGAGGCGGGGCACACTGCTGGCCAGCCAATGGCAGGGCACATCCACACAAACATTCATGTTAGAGTTGCCAGGTGAGCTAACGTGCATGTTTTTGGAATGTGTGTGTGTGTGTGTATGTGTGGGGGGGGGACCAAAGTACCTGCAGAAAAGCCACGCACGCACGGGGAGAACATGCAAAGCCCCCACAGAGATGCTAACATGCTAACCACTCGGCCACCGCTGGTTGTTACAAAGGTGTACTGGGGGTGGGAATTACCTGCGTGATTGTGGGGGAGTGTGTCACTGCCATTGAGTGTCCACTCAGCTGCTGGTGCTGCTGGTGAGGACTATGCAGCCCCCCCAGATGAACCTGGCTGTGGTGCGGAGGGCTGACCTGGTGAGGAGGGTTGGAGGCCGGCATCACACCTCCGAGGGACAGCCCTCCCTGATGGGGCAAACCGGGCCGTGGTACGGTCCCTCTTGAGGACAGGGCGTGGAGCTGGGGGTGGATCTGAGGGTGGGGGGGTGGAAGGTGAGGGGCCGGGAGGCAGGACGGGTGGGGGTATGACATGTACATGCTCGGGTGCTGGGGGTGCTGGCCCGCATAGACGGACGGCTTGGACGTGAACATGGAGGTAGAGGAGGAGGAGGAAGATGGAGTCGATGAGGAGTGGGGCGGCTTCATCTCGGTTGGATCGTTGTAACTCTGAAGAACCAGAGAGGGAAAAAAACCTGTTCATTGTGGAGCCCTGAAGGCATCACAAGGTGTGTGTGTGTGTGTGTGTGAGACGTACCTGAGAGACCAGACTGGCTCTGTAGGCCGCCAGTTGTTTCAGGTACTCCTTCTTAGCCGTCTCTGTCTTCTTCTTATACACCTTCAGGCACACGGAGAACATCTCACGCTCATATCTCATATGTCATATCTCATATCTGATATCACAGCACAACCCTCCCACTGGTGGAAGCTCTTCCTACCTTCACGCCACGCACAAACACTGCTAGCACATTTACCACTGATGACGCAGCATCAGGACCAACGGGGCGTTCAGCATCAACACGCTGATGGATCGAACCAGCAACCGTAAAGGTTGGTAGACAACCACTCTACCCCCTACTCACACACACACACACACACACACACTGTTGCTTATCTCCCTCAAAGCTCATGCCTTAAGTGGTGTTTGTCTGCTTCCTGTCTGGTCCTATTTTTATTTTTGCATGTTTTGTCCCACCTAAATGTTTGATATCATCTTACAAATGTAAACATTAGTCAATAACACAACTCAACACTTTATGCACTTTTTAAATGAACCTTTTATTATGAAGGGAGAAAGAAACATCCAAAGCTACATGTCCCTGTGTGAAGAAGTGGTGGCCCCCTAAAGCTAAAAAGTGGTTGCCCCCCCTTAGCAGCAACCAACTGATAACTTGCAATGAGTCTCTTCCAGCACTGGGGAGGAATTTAGCAGAATTGTTGTCATTCAGCCACATTGGAGGCTTTTCCTTTTGAAGGTCATGCCACAGCATCTCAATAGGATTCAGGTCAGGACTTGGACTAGACCACTCCAAAGTCTTCATCCATTCAGAGGTGGACTTGCTGGTGTGTTTTGGATCATTGTCCTGCTGCAGAACCCAAGTTGCTTTCAGCTTGAGGTCACCAACAGATGGATGGACATTCTCCTGCTTCCATTTATCACAGCAAGTCTTCAGGTCCTGAAGACCATCACACTACCACCACCATATTTTACTCTCCCTATGATGTTCTTTTTCTGAAACGCCAGATGTAATGGGACACACACCTTCCAAAAAGTTCAACTTTTGAGTATTTTCCCAAAGGTCTTGGGGATCATCAAGATGTTTTCTGGCAAAATTGAGACGAGCCTTAATGTTGTTTTTGTTCAGCAGTGGTTTAGGTCTTGGAACTCTGCCATGCAGGCCGTTTTTGCCCAGCGTCTTTCTTATGGTGGAGTCATGAACACTGACCTTAACTGAGGCAAGTGAGGCCTGCACTTCTTTGGATGTTGTTGTGGGGTCTTTTGTGACCTCTTGGGGTCATTTTGGTTGGCCGGCCACTCCTGGGAAGGTTCACCACTGTTCCATGTTGTGGCCATTTGTGGATAATGGCTCTCACTGTGGTTGGCTAGAGTCCCAAAGCTTTACAAATGGCTTTATAACCTTTTCCACACTGATTGATCTCAATTCCACTGATGATCTCAAACATGTAAGTGGGACAAACATGCAGAAATCAGGAACAGTTTTTCACCCCGCTGATTATTTTGCTGAGAGTGCCGACCCAGCCATTGCCTTCTCCCTCACACAAGGATGCATTTTTTGATTTTACGTGAATCGCTACTCAGTAGTAGCGAGTGAGTTTGGTCAGATTTGGTCCTATAAAAGTACCCAATTTGGTACTCATCCCTAACTGCAAAAGAAATCGACATAAACTGAAACATTTTTCGTAGACAAGACGTCCTTGGGTTTCACATTTTATGTCAACAAAAGCGTTCGACCGTGAACGTCGACGTGGACATGGCCTCATACAAAACATCCACTCTTTATTTTCACTTCACGCTACTAAAATCACATCATTTTAGAACACAATTCTGACTTTTTCTCGTTGGATGACAGCTTTTGTTGCTAAGTATTTGGACTTTCTTCTTGCAAAATGACTGCTCATTTTTCCATTGCTGCTTCTATTTTTAGAATGTGCTGCGTGGCGCACTTTGGGCACCCCGGCCAGCCTCGAGGATGTGTCTTGGCAGACAATGTGTTCCCTGGTTTTTCAACAGATTTGAGTCTGCCCCCACTCCCTTCCCTACCCACTCACCACTCTTCACCCCAACATCCCCATCCCAGCCATCCTCTACTCCCTCTCCATAACTGATGATCAGGTGAGCAGTCAGCTGAAGAAGATCAAGGCAAGGAAGGCCCCGGGACCGGACGGCATCAGCCCTAGAATCCTCAAGGACTGTGCTGACCAGCTCTGTGGAGTTCTCAGGCACTTGTTCAACCTCAGCCTGAGCCTGGAGAAAGTCCCGGCCCTGTGGAAGACCTCCTGTGTGGTCCCGATCCCAAAGACACCACGTCCCAAGGAGCCTAACCACTTCAGGCCTGTTGCCTTGACCTCTCACCTGATGAAGACCATGGAGAGGATTATCCTGCAGCACCTGCGACCCCTGGTGGGCACTCAGCTGGACCCCCTGCAGTTTGCTTACCGGACTGGGATCGGAGTGGACGACGCAGTGATCTACCTGCTGCACAGATCACTGCTACACCTGGAGGACAGCGGGAGCGCTGTGAGGGTCATGTTTTTTGACTTCTCCAGTGCCTTCAACACCATCCAGCCGTCACTACTCAGAGTGAAGATGGAGAGTGTGGGAGTAGACCAACAACTGACTGCATGGGTTATAGACTACCTCACCAACAGACCACAGTATGTGAGGCTCCGTCACTGTGTGTCTGACATGGTACTCAGCACAGGTGCCCCTCAGGGTACGGTGCTCTCCCCTTTCCTCTTCACCCTCTACACCTCGGACTTCACACACAACTCCACACAGTGTCACATCCAGAAGTTCTCCGACGACACAGCCATGGTTGGTTGTGTTTCAGAGGGGAATGATCTGGAATACAGGACGGTCATCAGGGACTTTGTCAGCTGGAGTGAGCTTAACCAGCTGCAACTCAACACCAGCAAGACAAAGGAGATGATCATTAACTTCCAGAGGAAAACATCTCACTTCACACCGGTGAACATCCAGGGAGCGGACATAGAGTTGGTAGACAGCTAGAAATTCCTGGGTGTTCACCTTAACAACAAGCTGGACTGGTCCGTCAACACCCACGCCCTCTACAAGAAGGGCCAGAGTCGCCTCCACCTGCTGAGGAGACCGAGGTCCTTTGGTGTGTGCAGGACTCTTTTACGGACCTTTTATGACTCTGTGGTGGCCTCAGCCATCTTCTATGCTGTGGGCTGCTGGAGAGGGGGCAGCACGGACAGGGACAGGAGCAGGATCAATAGGCTGATCAGGAGAGCGAGTTCTGTCCTGGACGGTCCTCTGGACTCCGTGGAGGAAGTGGGGGAGAGAAGGATGTTGGCTAAGCTGACATCCATCATGGACAACACCTCTCACCCGCTACATGACACTGTGGGTTCCCTTAGCAGCTCCTTCAGCAGCAGACTGTTACACCCACGGTGTAAGAAGGAGAGGTTCCGCAGGTCCTTCATACCGACCGCTGTCAGGCTCTACAACACCTGCACCACCTGAACCATGTTGTAGTCACTATGTATTCTTTACTTGCGTATCTTGCTTGCTGCTGTAACAAGTGAATTTCCCTGCTGTGGGATAAATAAAGTACTATACTATACTACTACTATACTATACTATACTATACTACTGGTGTCAGATGCTTAGATGAACTCCACCTGTTTCTGTTCCTCGCCCAGGCCGTCCCACATGGAGGCCACGATCTTGGACACCTCTCCGAAGGTGGCATTGGGGTTCTGGGCCTTGATGTTGGCTTGAGTGTCTCTGAAGAACAAAGCGTAGGCTGACACTGGCTTGACCGGCTCATTGGGGTCCTTTCGCTTCTTCTTCTTTGCCGTCTTGGCCTTCTTGGAGATGTCAAAGGCCGCCGGACGTTTCTCACCTACGATGCCCTGCTGAGATGAAGGAGGCTGATGTTAGTGAAAGATGCTGCTTCAAAAAAGAATTCTTCTGTCAAATTTGACAACAAATACATTTGGCAAGAAAGATTGTCTTTTTGATTTAAAAAATATATATTACGATAGATTTAAATAAGTAAAAAAATGTAAATATTTGCTATAATTACAGTATAAAGAATAAACAAAACCATAACAAATATATTTAAAAAGTCAATGAATAATAGTAATAATAATCATTTGCATAAATATTTAAGGCATAATTTGGACGTGCACTATTTCCAGGCTTTAAAATGATATGTCGGACTGAATGTGGCCCCCACTGGCCCCCCCGCACCTTGAGCTTAATGTCACATTAACGGAAGTTTCCTTTAACGGCACCAATTCGTTTGACGCACCATGAACGTGCACGTCCTGCTTGGCCCTCGGCCCACACCGTAGTTTGAAGAAGCCAGAAGCGGGAAGAAATATGGAGCAGAAAAGGGCAAAGAAAAGACGTTTAGCGTCACAACCCGGCAGACGCCTCTCTCCACAAGACCAGAGTGATTTGTGTCGCTGTCAGTTGAGTTGTCACGAAGTACGTTGCCGGGAAGAAGAGAGAAGGTACTGGAGCGGCGCAGGTATTTTTTTATTGTCATTTGTACAGTGGTACCTTGGCATACGAGTACGAGTGCCCCAACTATAACAAGTGTGTTTTTTAGATGCGAGCCGTCTTGGCTGATTTTTGCTTTGAACTGCTAGCTAAAACTTGGGGTAGGAGCTACCAGTTAGCCGAGGACACTTGGGGCTTTGTGTCAAATACCATGAGGTCTCGCTAGCATTAGCATCTCGCTGGGAAAGATTTTCAACAGCCACATAGCATACGTACATTATAGCCATCTAACTAGTCTTATTTACGACATATTGTGTAAAACTGAGAAAGGAAGAACATCAAATGAAAAGCACTAAATGAATACAGAGCCACTTTCCACCAGTACCAGCCTGGGAGTGTTACGAATGGCACCAGACTCTGCGATGAAGCCATGCGAAAGTGAGGAAGATGGTGTAACGTGTGTGTGTGTGTGGGGGGGGTTTAGCAAAGATGGGAAGGACAATGTGTCTGACTGCTTACATCGTTCCTTTTCTTCCTCCAAGCTTTTATTTCTACACCTGAGCAAGAAAAGAGGAAACACACCAACATGAAAGAAGCAATGATGACTAAAATAACAGCTGGCGTAGCAGCCCACGTACGCCACCTTTCTCTTGGAACGGGGGTGTTCAAAGTGCCGCGCGGGGGCTGTTTGCAGTCCACGGCTGTTTTTTTATTGGCCATTTTATTTTTTTAAAAAAACAGCAAACATGGAAAAAATGTGAAGAATAAAGTGAAAATATTAAGAAAAAATGTTGCAATCCAACAAGAAAAAGTAATTTTACGAGAATAACCTTCCTCGTATTATGAGGAAAAAATATGTCATTTTAGTAGAATAAAATAATATAAATATTAAAAAAAATATTAAAGAAAAAAGATTGTAATATTATGAGAAACAAGCAAAACGTTTTAACGTTACGAGAATAAAGTCCAAATATTTCTGGGAATGAAGAAACTTTGCAAGATGAAAGATGAAATGGTTGGAACATTTGAAATGAAACAGTAGAAACGGATGAAACAGCTGCCATTTTACAAGAATAAAGTCAAAATATCCCAAAAAAAGTTGGATTCTAATGAGAAAAAGTCCCAATTTTACAAGAATAAACGTGTTTTATTATGAAGAAAAATAAGATCATTTTAGTGGCATCAAGATGAAATGTGAATGAAAATAAACGTGGAAATATGAGGAAGAAACTGACAAAATGAATTTGTGGAAAAGGTTAGAATTAGAGTATTATGGGACTTTTATCACAGGGGATCGGTTCCCAAAATAGCCCACTTGATTTGTTTTAATGCTGTAAAAGCCCCCACCGAACACCTCATACACTTCTCAGACACGCATGAACATTGCTTCACATTTGTCTCTCGTTGAAACACTAAGTTCAAGTTGCATTTGGATTTGAATGACCAGCCTGCTACGTTGGACACAAGAAGTGAAGTGACTCGCTTGTATTTCACTCCTGTGACCGCGCCTCTTTGTCCTAGCGCCGTTCCGCTGTAGCCTTTTTGTATCCTTCATAAAACATATTCCTCCTGTCGTGGTATTTTCCTCACACGGTTAGCTTCTTCTGTTTCTACTATAGTTCACAGTATTGGCGGTTAGCGAGCAGTTCACACGGTTAGCTAGTTTGGCAGCCATGACCACAACAGGAGGCGGAACAAAGGAGATTGATTGACAGTGGTCTACAGCCAATCAGGATGCAGAAGACAATGGGCGGTGCAGACAGAAGAATGAGGATAAAGAGACACCGCCCCCTCACACAGAACTACACCCCTCAACTTCCCATGATGCAATTCTTCTTAAAGGGCCAGGCTCGGCCGGTAACGGCGCTCATTCGCCGTAAAAAAAAGAAAAGCACTAAAATCGCACTAAAAAAATCCACAAAACAGCAAGTCTGCGAAAGGAGACCCGCGATGGAGGGAGTGGACACTGTACTACAAAAAGAACATTTATGAAGATTATTTCAGAAGAAAGTAGAAATATTTGGAAAATAAAAAAACAACAGCAAAAAAGTAAAAAAAAGAGGAACGAGTGACGCTTTTCTTGAAAGACATGTAAGCTACGTGTTAGCACGTCTACAAACATCATCCTTTCATTTTTCACCATGTGGAAAAACCTTTGGCTGGGGGGCTTCAAAAGAAGGAGCTGATTGAAACGTACGTGACGTGCACGGGGATGAATGCATGACTTCATGCGTGCTTCTTACCCTCAGCCCTTCATCATTGTCATCCTCGTGTGCTGAGCTGGAGGGAGACGGCGTCGCGGATTTACTTCCAGGAGGAGACGGGGAGCTATGGGTAACCGAGTTCCCGCTCAGTCCAAGCTGGGACTGGTTGATGGTGGACAGTTGGTTCCTGGGTCCTAGTGCCGCCTCCATGGGCGGTTGGCCGCTGGTAAAGCGAGAGTCAGAGTTCACCATCTGCTGCATCTGTGTGGAGACCACAAGAAGCACAAGGTGGTTTTTATTGCTAAGAAACGTAGAAAAGGAATAGGAACATGAGGAAGCATCATGTCTGGACAGTCACTTGCTGCTAAGCACACTTCATGCAGCAAAAGCATAGCAAACACTGACAAATGTGGACTTGAAATCCACACCTACTGGGCCGGGGGGTCCAAACTGTAGCTCGGGGGCCACTTGCAGCCCATAGCTTGTTTTTGTTTTACTGGTCTAATCCTAACCCTAACCGTCCGAACCCTAAAGCAAGAAAATAAAAAAACAACAGCAAAAATGGAAAAAAAGAGCAGCAATTTTACAAGAACAGAACAATGAACTATTGTGAGAGTACGACAGGAACATTAGGAGAAAAAAAAATAGCACCAAAATGAAAAAAATAAGATTAAAGGAAAATTAGGTTGGGAAAAAGTGATGATATTACACTAACTAGAAAGCATGTTAGCATGTTAGCATGTTGACCACGCGATGAGGAGATGGGTAGATCTGGCTTGGAATGTGCATTGGGCAGCCCTGTGTGGAGCGCATGTTCTCCCCGTGCGTGTGTGGGTTTCCTCCCACATTCCAAAAACATGCATGTTAGCTTCATTCGAGACTCTAAATGGTCCATAGGTATGAATGTGAGTGGGAATGATTGGTTGTCTATTCGTGCCCTGTGATTGGCTGGCCACCAGTCCAGGGTGTCAGCTGGGATAGGCTCCAGCATACCCACGACCCTAACTAGGATAAGCGGCATAAAAAAATGGATGGATATTATGCTTGCAAGTTTGCACATTTTTGGTCCAAAAATGCTTTTCCCTCCAAAAGGGGTCAGAAAGAGCATCTCTTCCCCCCGAACCAGTACTCATGAACAGTACCGCACAGCAACACAGCCTCCGTTTGGACTTGTTTATGTCTTTTTGCTTCACTGATGATGTGTTTTGCCAAGCGCTGAGATTTTGCATTTTGTTTGGTGGTCCTTGAACCCGTCACAGTTGTGTGCTCTGCCTCCGAGTGAACAACGGCAACTGAAGAGAGAAGGGCACAGTTGTGGAACTGCATCTCCTCAATAGCGACAACAATCACTCTTATTGGCAACGTTGAGCTGAAATTGGAGGAGAACATTCAGCTCGGGGGAGGGCTTGAAGGACGAGGAGCAAGTGGACATTCTCATGGCCGCGCCAATTACTTGCGGCCCGCAAAAAGTGGGCAGAAGTGTGTTTGATAAGAGCTCAGCAGCGATCATGAGGGTGGAGCGTGCAGAAGGTCAAGCACTGTAGGGACACACACACACACACACACACACACACACAGTTCAGTTCCAAATGTGAAAAGCGTAAATAGTTGATGTCTCATCTTATTATACTTTCCACAAACGCCATGTTGGCTACATCATCACCACGGTGTTCACCTCACATCACATGACCCGTTTCTTAGGAAAACCAAAGTTACAGCAGTGAACGTCCTGCAGAACCTTCAGCCTTCACGCTCGCCTCTCAGCCGGCACCGTGTGACTTGATCGGCGGCAGGTGAGTGCATAGAGATGTGGTATTTGGACCAGCGAGAAGGCATCACAAGGACGCATTTGCGGGTCAAAATGACGAAAAATGATCGCTGTGGTTGGCATTTGGTGGGTTGGTGAGGACGCTTGCATAGACTATCCTACTTTCACACACACAAGAATTAGTAGTACACAGATATACTGTAGTACGTTAGTAGTACACAGATATACTGTAGTACGTTAGTAGTACACAGATATACTGTAGTACGTTAGTAGTACACAGATATACTGTAGTACGTTAGTAGTACACAGATATACTGTAGTATGTTAGTAATACACAGATATACTGTAGTATGTTAGTAGTACACAGATAATCTGTAGTATGTTAATAATACACAGATTATACTGTAGTATGTTAGTAATACACAGATATACTGTAGTATGTTAGTAGTACACAGATATACTGTAGTACGTTAGTAGTACACAGATATACTGTAGTACGTTAGTAGTACACAGATATACTGTAGTACGTTAGTAGTACACAGATATACTGTAGTACGTTAGTAGTACACAGATATACTGTAGTACGTTAGTAGTACACAGATATACTGTAGTACGTTAGTAGTACACAGATATACTGTAGTATGTTAGTAATACACAGATATACTGTAGTATGTTAGTAGTACACAGATAATCTGTAGTATGTTAATAATACACAGATTATACTGTAGTATGTTAGTAATACACAGATATACTGTAGTATGTTAGTAGTACACAGATATACTGTAGTACGTTAGTAGTACACAGATATACTGTAGTACGTTAGTAGTACACAGATATACTGTAGTATGTTAGTAGTACACAGATATACTGTGGTATGTTAATAATACACAGATATACTGTAGTACGTTAGTAGTACACAGATATACTGTAGTACGTTAGTAGTACACAGATATACTGTAGTATGTTAATAATACACAGATTATACTGTAGTATGTTAGTAGTACACAGATATACTGTAGTACGTTAGTAGTACACAGATATACTGTAGTATGTTAGTAGTACACAGATATACTGTGGTATGTTAATAATACACAGATATACTGTAGTATGTTAGTAATACACAGATATACTGTAGTATGTTAGTAGTACACAGATATACTGTAGTATGTTAATAATACACAGATATACTGTAGTATGTTAGTAATACACAGATATACTGTAGTATGTTAGTAGTACACAGATAATCTGTAGTATGTTAATAATACACAGATTATACTGTAGTATGTTAGTAATACACAGATATACTGTAGTATGTTAGTAGTACACAGATATACTGTAGTATGTTAATAATACACAGATATACTGTAGTACGTTAGTAGTACACAGATATACTGTAGTATGTTAGTAGTACACAGATATACTGTGGTATGTTAGTAATACACAGATATACTGTAGTATGTTAGTAGTACACAGATATACTGTAGTATGTTAATAATACACAGATATACTGTAGTACGTTAGTAGTACACAGATATACTGTGGTATGTTAGTAATACACAGATATACTGTAGTATGTTAGTAGTACACAGATATACTGTAGTATGTTAATAATACACAGATATACTGTAGTACGTTAGTAATACACAGATATACTGTAGTATGTTAGTAGTACACAGATATACTGTGGTATGTTAATAATACACAGATATACTGTAGTATGTTAGTAATACACAGATATACTGTAGTATGTTAGTAGTACACAGATATACTGTAGTATGTTAATAATACACAGATATACTGTAGTATGTTAGTAATACACAGATATACTGTAGTATGTTAGTAGTACACAGATAATCTGTAGTATGTTAATAATACACAGATTATACTGTAGTATGTTAGTAATACACAGATATACTGTAGTATGTTAATAATACACAGATATACTGTAGTATGTTAATAATACACAGATATACTGTAGTATGTTAGTAGTACACAGATATACTGTAGTATGTTAATAATACACAGATATACTGTAGTACGTTAGTAGTACACAGATATACTGTAGTATGTTAATAATACACAGATATACTGTAGTACGTTAGTAGTACACAGATATACTGTAGTATGTTAGTAATACACAGATATACTGTAGTATGTTAGTAGTACACAGATAATCTGTAGTATGTTAGTAATACACAGATATACTGTAGTATGTTAGTAGTACACAGATAATCTGTAGTATGTTAGTAGTACACAGATATACTGTAGTACGTTAGTAGTACACAGATATACTGTAGTATGTTAGTAGTACACAGATATACTGTGGTATGTTAATAATACACAGATATACTGTAGTATGTTAGTAGTACACAGATATACTGTAGTACGTTAGTAGTACACAGATATACTGTGGTATGTTAATAATACACAGATATACTGTAGTATGTTAGTAATACACAGATATACTGTAGTATGTTAGTAGTACACAGATATACTGTGGTATGTTAATAATACACAGATATACTGTAGTATGTTAGTAGTACACAGATAATCTGTAGTATGTTAATAATACACAGATTATACTGTAGTATGTTAGTAATACACAGATATACTGTAGTATGTTAGTAGTACACAGATATACTGTAGTATGTTAGTAATACACAGATATACTGTAGTATGTTAGTAGTACACAGATATACTGTAGTACGTTAGTAGTACACAGATATACTGTAGTACGTTAGTAGTACACAGATATACTGTAGTATGTTAGTAGTACACAGATATACTGTGGTATGTTAATAATACACAGATATACTGTAGTACGTTAGTAGTACACAGATATACTGTAGTACGTTAGTAGTACACAGATATACTGTAGTATGTTAGTAGTACACAGATATACTGTAGTATGTTAATAATACACAGATATACTGTAGTATGTTAATAATACACAGATATACTGTAGTACGTTAGTAGTACACAGATATACTATAGTATGTTAGTAGTACACAGATATACTGTGGTATGTTAATAATACACAGATATACTGTAGTATGTTAGTAATACACAGATATACTGTAGTATGTTAATAATACACAGATATACTGTAGTATGTTAATAATACACAGATATACTGTAGTATGTTAGTAGTACACAGATATACTGTAGTATGTTAGTAATACACAGATATACTGTAGTATGTTAGTAGTACACAGATAATCTGTAGTATGTTAATAATACACAGATTATACTGTAGTATGTTAGTAATACACAGATATACTGTAGTATGTTAGTAATACACAGATATACTGTAGTACGTTAGTAGTACACAGATATACTGTAGTACGTTAGTAGTACACAGATATACTGTAGTATGTTAGTAGTACACAGATATACTGTGGTATGTTAATAATACACAGATATACTGTAGTACGTTAGTAGTACACAGATATACTGTAGTACGTTAGTAGTACACAGATATACTGTAGTATGTTAATAATACACAGATTATACTGTAGTATGTTAGTAGTACACAGATATACTGTAGTACGTTAGTAGTACACAGATATACTGTAGTATGTTAGTAGTACACAGATATACTGTGGTATGTTAATAATACACAGATATACTGTAGTATGTTAGTAATACACAGATATACTGTAGTATGTTAGTAGTACACAGATAATCTGTAGTATGTTAATAATACACAGATTATACTGTAGTATGTTAGTAATACACAGATATACTGTAGTATGTTAGTAGTACACAGATATACTGTGGTATGTTAATAATACACAGATATACTGTAGTATGTTAGTAATACACAGATATACTGTAGTATGTTAGTAGTACACAGATATACTGTAGTATGTTAATAATACACAGATATACTGTAGTATGTTAGTAATACACAGATATACTGTAGTATGTTAGTAGTACACAGATATACTGTAGTATGTTAATAATACACAGATATACTGTAGTATGTTAGTAATACACAGATATACTGTAGTATGTTAGTAGTACACAGATATACTGTAGTATGTTAATAATACACAGATATACTGTAGTACGTTAGTAGTACACAGATATACTGTAGTATGTTAGTAGTACACAGATATACTGTGGTATGTTAGTAATACACAGATATACTGTAGTATGTTAGTAGTACACAGATAATCTGTAGTATGTTAGTAGTACACAGATATACTGTAGTATGTTAATAATACACAGATATACTGTAGTACGTTAGTAGTACACAGATATACTGTAGTATGTTAGTAATACACAGATATACTGTAGTATGTTAGTAGTACACAGATAATCTGTAGTATGTTAGTAGTACACAGATATACTGTAGTATGTTAGTAATACACAGATATACTGTAGTATGTTAGTAGTACACAGATAATCTGTAGTATGTTAGTAGTACACAGATATACTGTAGTATGTTAGTAGTACACAGATATACTGAAGTGTACTGCTCGGTCCAAGTCAAGAAAAACAGTAGCTAAGCGTTTTACTTTGAGTACTACCTTGTTGTTGTTCATAGCTAAAAAGGCTACATTTTAGTCAGTTAAACCTAGGAGTTCTCAAAAATTATAATATTATTATTATTATGACATTTTATATCACAATTTGCTATAGTCATGTATTTATGAAATCAGCATTTTATTAGTAGAAATACTTCAAATACATTCCATACAAATACCGTCATTAATGAAAGAATCATTATTATGGATTATTACATCATTAAAATAATTAAAAACTGGGCAGTGCAGCAAGGCAAGTCTGCTACAAGTCCAAAAATAATACAGTAGATTTTTTTTGTCGCAAAATAAAGCTGAAATAAGTCATTTTTCTCAGGATATGGATGCAATATATACAACTTTACGTGTTTAGTAAGTGTCAGAATGTCGGGGAGGGAGACCCTTTCAATACGTGACATGATGTCTGGAGGCATCCCGGTGTGTTGAAACGTAATAAGTGGCCCTATTTTAACACCTAAACTACATTTTTGTATTCACAAATGAATGAAAATAGAGTGAAAGTCATACGTGTGTATTTAGTTAGTCAGTGGCTGATGCAGCAGCTACAGTCTCCAAGCTGGATAGTTAGCGTCCTCATGGAACATCACCACTGAAGGCGCACACAAACACCAGGCTGATCTCCAGATGACTATGAGCCCCACGCAGCAGCGTCAGTACAGCATCACCCCCCCCCCCGTAATGTTTGTATGCAAACTGAAGGGGGTCAGCATGCACACTGACCTCCTCCAGAAGCTGGGAGAGAACAAGCCTTCCATTATCATCATCATCTTTCTGAATGATGGAGGACTTCCAGACTGGCGCGATCCAACGTTCAGGCAGGACAGTGCTTGAAGAGATGGCATAAAACACCCCCAGCTGACTACGGCAGGACTTCAGCGGCCACCCGCAGATCCGCTGAAGTCCTGGTGCTTTGTTTGGTTTGTTCCTCGGAAGGATGAGATCCATGTGCCTCTACCCACTAAGTTCAAATACCGGCGACTGACAGGCTCAGTTAGCACACACACGCGCACGCGCACGCGCGCACGCACACACGCGCGCACACACACACACGCACACGCGCACGCACACACACGCACACGCACACGCACACACACACACACAGCATTACTACCTCCCTCTCCACCTCCATTAGGCTGAGCCAGCTATAGTTGCTAGGCAACCATAGAGGAGGGGCTGGCTGTGAATGTATACTGTAGTAGTATGGGGGTATAAGAGTGGGATAACAGTCATGGGGGTGTGAAATGCAAAGGAAACAGAAGTGAAAGGCAGCAGACACACAACAGTTTGTTGTCTTTTCATTCATGCTTAGAAGATCGGCCCGCAGCACCATCGAAAAATATCATTTACACGACCACTTAAAAACACATCATCCAAATGGAAAAATGAGCAGTACTTTGACAGTACAAAGTACAAACACCAGAGACGTTATTAAACCCCGACACACACTCTCCAAAATGGATTTATACGTCCTGTGTGCTTTTGTGTGAGAGGCAAAAAGAGGCGATGACGTAAACGCACAATAAAAGATGTGACTTTTCGGGCAGTTTTAAGCCATCAAGACGGCCACCAGGTGGCAGAGGTGCATTTGATAGCAGCTCAGCATGGACCATCTGCACCATTAAAGAGAGAGCGTGGAGGAGTGGAGCGAGCAGAAGGTTACACATTGTAGGGAAGTTCTAACGCGCACGCAGTTCACTTCCAAATGTGGAAAGTGTAAATAGTTGATGGCCTTCAATTTGTCAACCAATGTTGTTTATGCTGGTGTATTTGTTTAGAAACTTGAGATGTCACAAAAGCAAACAATATTTGTGTCAAAGTGAAAGTTATGCTTGAAATGTATCTTTTCACTAAAAGCTGTTATTTTAGTCAGGAACTGATATTTTCCTGAAACTTACCTATGTTCTACTGCTGATTACTAAAGAACACAAAAAGGTAGAAAGTAACTTATTTCCTGATGAAAGATGGGAGTGTAATGTTTGTTTCGGTAGGTTCCATGTTCTATCTAGAGCTGTCTAGATAGAACAGCGCTTGTCCTATCTAGTCTTTGAGCATGAAATGATGAAGCCTGCTCAGATCAGAGGTTGTCTTAGGGGACATTTGACTTCTCATCTGAGCAGGCTTCATGTAGCTTTTGAGGTAAAAGACGAACTAGGACAGCTAGTCCTATAATTTCGGCTGTCATTCGGTAGGACAGCTAATCCTATATAGTCTGGCCTAGAGTCCTAGAGCTGGACTATCTAGTCGTTGAGCATGAACTGATGAGGTCCGAGCAGGTTTTCTTGGTTCACACAGAAAGACTAGATAGGACAAGAGCTGCCCTACCTAGTCGCTGGGCCAAGAAAAGGTAGGGAGCACTATTTTGGAGCATTTTGAAATCCAACATGGGCCCACTCACCACAGATAGAGTACTGGTCATGGCTGCCCCGTCTGGGCTGAAGGTGCCACCATCTTGGTTCAGCATAGTGGCGCCATCCTGACTCCCAGGCATGGCCTGCAGCTGGTAGGGGTGGTGTGAAGCTGAGCCGGAGGGGGTGTCCAGTGGGGGGTAGGGTCCAGTGGAGGAATCGTGGGGCAGATGAAGGGGCAGCATGTGTTCCGGCAGGGTGGGGGGGGTAATGGGCGGAATGTTGAAGTCCTCATCACCCGAAGCTCCCACTTGGTAGGACTGAAGATGAGAGAACATCGAGCGTTACAATCTTTGACATCTTTCAGCAAAAGCACCAAATGCTTCGATTTGTCCTCAACCCAAACATACGCTGCTCCGCACTACTACTACTCCCCGTGGAACAGAAAGTCTAGTCCGGGGGGGCCCCAAGGGGAATGGAGTGAAGCATGAAAGGACACAACTTTGCCACTTTGATATTTCATAAAGCAACAGTGGAAGATGCTAACGCTAACAGCCTTTGCTGTCATTTCAACTTTCTTCTTAAATCATCTCCAGAAATGTTCTTCTTGGAATGTTACCAATCATTCCCATCTTGGAATGTTGGAATGTTACCAATCACTCCCATCTTGGAATGTTACCAATCACTCCCATCTTGGAATGTTGGAATGTTACCAATCACTCCCATCTTGGAATGTTACCAATCATTCCCATCTTGGAATGTTACCAATCACTCCCATCTTGGAATGTTACCAATCACTCCCATCTTGGAATGTTACCAATCATTCCCATCTGGAATGTTACCAATCATTCCCATCTGGAATGTTACCAATCACTCCCATCTTGGAATGTTACCAATCATTCCCATCTTGGAATGTTACAAATCAATCCTATATTTGCACTTCTTCCCAAAAATGGCAACTTATTTCTCATCATACTAAAAAGCATTTTTTTCTTGAATATTTCAACTATGCAACTAAAGTGCCGTTATTTGTCATCATTCTTGCAATTTCCTTTCTCCTTAGAATACGACTTCTTCTCTTCAGATTTCCACTTTAGTCTTGGAAAACTGCTCCTGGTTTTCCCCATTTCTGTTTGTTTTAAAAATGTCTGTGGTGTTATATTTGTAAACACGTTGTTATTTAGATGTTTTGTGTTGTTTATGTTGGTATAGTTGTTTACATATTTCAGCTGTCAGTAGCTGATCATTTCCTGAAACTTACCTCCGTTCTACTGATGATTACTAAAGAATTGAAAAAGGTAGAAACTAGCTTTTTTTCCTGATGAAAGACGGCAGTCTAATGTTTCTTTTGGTAGGTTCCATGTTTATATAAGCATACAACACAATAATCTGTGGACCCTGAAAGATCAGTAAAATGGTGTAAAATGGCCGCCACTAAAGGGTTGTCTTTTGAAAAACGTCTGGGATTGAATGAGTTGATGAAGTTAGAAGACTAGAAAGAATGCATGGTGAAATAGAACATGTGAGTTGCGTAGAGCAGCATTTGGTTTTGTTGTGGTAAAACAAGCATCCAATATTGGCTTGCAATAAGCGATGAAGCCACCACGTCTGGAAGCATGAACCATTCATTTGACTAGAATGCTTTTATTTGACTGTCCTTCTCTTGTTCGGTGTTTCCTCGTCTTCTTTCTGCGGATGTCAAGTAGGCTTTGGGCTGATCGTGGCACGTTGACACCAACGTGTTCATGAACATGCGCTAAATACGTAAATAAATACGTGAAAAAAATGTTTCAAAAATGAGCAGCTCATTTTTGAAAGTAGCTCTCACAAGAAAAAATGATGATCTCGTGAAACGACGACTTTTTCACTTCACAGTCTGATCCTGACTGCTGATTTTTCCATTTCGGTTGTTCTGGTTTTCTTTTGTCTGCATTTTTAGAATGGGCCAATAAAAAAGCGTCCACGGGCCACGAATGGACCCCCAGGCCACACGTCGTGCAGCCCTGAACGAGTAGCTTCATGCGGTCCTTGATGGACTACGGTGGCGAGCGAGGCCGAGTGAGAGACGTGAGGGTTCTCCTTCTCATCTGACGGACGAGATCTTTTATTCTGCCACCATCTCTCTCCATCCTTCTTCTAATCTCATCCGTGATTTCTCCTTCATCTCGCCCCCCCCAGCCCCTCCAACGCCAGCTCGACTGCTGACTTGCATGACTTGTGACTTGTCATGTGAATGACGGCGACGCTTCGGGTGGAGTGAATGCTGGCGGTGGGAAGATGTGCTTTTACGTTTGACAACACCGCAGCAGCGGGACGAAAGGAAAGACGGCTTGCAGACGCCAAGGTCACAAGGGCGCTTGCGAATGTTGACATGTTTTTGTGCAGCACAGCAGGAAACCATCAAAATGCTTTCAAAATAAAAGAGCCACACGTATTTGGAGAGAAATAATGACAAAATATCTTGTTATCATAAGTTGGACTTTCACGCCCCAGCACACTAATATGGTGCATTCAAGGACTGCCGAAGAAACATGATCAGTGAAGCATCAAAGACTTTGATCATCATCCTTGGACACGTGTGCGACATGAGACCTCTATGATCACGTATTGATCAGCTTGCCGTGAATCACATGTGCTTTCTGACCAAACAACAGCCTATTTTCAGACAACAAAATCAATGACATGACATGTTTTTTTTCAATCTGCAAATGAGTGGGTTAGTGAAGGCCGAGTCCCAAACGTGCGGGTATGATATGGTGGTGGGATTGTCATAGTTTGAGCTGCTGCTCTGTCGCCACCTTGTGGTTTGTGTCTTTGCAGGACACCTACCTGCCTAGGGGAGGAGTTTCCTGCCACACCTGTGTTCAATCATCGCTGGACTATTTAACTCTCACATTGTTTGCTTAGTATTTGCCAGATTGTCTTCTGACGTTCAGTTGCCATGCTCTTGCTCTGTTACCTTGCATACTTGGCCAAGTTTAGCTCTTGTGAGTATTTCCAGTTCTAGACCTCCTTGCTTAGTCTTTTGTCTGTTTTATGATTTACACTTCTAGTCTCGTGTCTCGAGTCCTATTTTTGTTATACCTTGTTTTTTGCTCGACTTACCTAGTCCATGTTTTTGTACCTAGCTCTTATTCAGTTTTTGAAGTTTTTTGCTACTTCTGTTTGTACATTTTCGTTATAGTATTTTTTTCATTTTCGTTATAGTATATTTAAAAGTTGTGCTTTTCTCCTGCCTAGTCTGTGCAGCACCATCAGTTCCGCCTTTTGCCACCTTAGTTTTTCTGCCTACCTTATTGTGCAGCTTCCTGAGTTCTTTGTGTGTATTTTTCCCCGCGGCTGTGCCCGGGTCATGCTTTTGGGACTGCATAGTTCTACCATGACTAAAAGTAATAAAATGACTAAATCGGCCCACCACCGATATCAGTATCCTTTTTATCCCCTTTAGTGAAAGCCGATACAGCCCTTTAAGCGCCAAAGTTGCACAACTGCAACATTGCTGAATTTGTTGCTAATATGACGCCTCGTGCAGTTCATACTTTACACCAGGAGATGGCGGACATCTGTAACTTCAGCAGGAATAGTGGCAAGCACACGATACTCCTCGGCAGAACGTGCACAGCTGCCAGATTCACCAAACTTGTGGAGTTCCTCAAACCACGAACCCAAACCCAAACGCAAGGATTCCTCAGATGTCTCATGTGACTGCTGAGATAATTATTAGAAAAACTAACAAACAATAAAATATAGATGGACATAGATAGACGGAAGGACGGAAGGACGGATGGATAGACAGACAGACAAGAAAATAGAATAAGAACAAATAAATGAATACAGAACAGATCAGGTCACAGTTGTAGTGTGATAATAACTAATAATAAACATCATCCTAATAAAAATATTACTACATAACAAGGTCGTAAGTCCAGTCCATGACAGGAGAAATGTGATGTTAAACATATCGGTATCAGTATTAGTTGATAACGGAATCGGAAATCAAGAGTTGGACGATATCGGTTATCAGCCAAAAAGCCAATATCGGACATCCCTACTTATCAGTGTACATTTGACCTGTATGATCTCGTATTGATCCATTCTTCCTGACTTATGCTGAATGACATCTTTTGTGCAGAAACAACAGCCTCTTTTCAGACAACAAAATCAATGACAAATACTTTTTTTCACCAAAAATCTGCAAGGTGGATGCCCACTCCCAAAAGTGCGGGTATCCACCGTACACAGTGGGGGAAATAATGATCACATATATGATAAGTTTCACTTTGGTGAACTATGGTGCGTTCAAGGACCGCCAACAGGAGTACATCCAGCCTTGTGTGGTAAACATGTACACTTTGTTTCCAGTTGGAGCTCTGCATAAATCCTCCTTCTTTTGTTTGTCTGTCTGTCCTATTTGTTGGACCACTTCTTCATGCTCTGCATAAATGAACCCCCCCTCGTCTCTTTCTCTGCCTTCCATTCATGCTGGCACAAAAGCCCCTGCTGGGATCTTCTACCAGGACTAATGCAGTCAGGATTAAGTCCTTGCCCATTCAATGTTCTCAAAGTTAGCCTACTTCCCACAACTCCACGCTCATGAGCATTTCAGCAAAACAACATTAATCTCAGCTGCTTTGACCACCAACATGAAATGCCAGATAAAAAAATGATGCGGCTGTAGTCGATGTTCTACCTGAAAGTCAAAAGTTGTTGAATTCATCCCCTCCACTCACATCCATAGCATTTATTCATTGCTACATGTTAGATTTAGCGGGTAGCCTATGTGGCGTGTGCAGCCTGTACTTCCAATTCCATACAGTAGGTGGCATCACAACACTTGCGCCAACGACTAGTTTGGCAACACAGCGCAAAGCGGCAGACGCTCGTCAAACACAAGCGCAGTCTTACCAAGAAATGAAGAGCAGCAGAGGCGTCCAAAGTGCCCTTTGCAGCACGCGGCACATTCGAAAAATTTTATTTTACAAGAAAACAACAAAAAAAAAACAGCAAAAATTGAAAAATCAGAATAAAGTCAAAATATCAAGAGAAAAATACGTAATAAGAATAGTTATTATGTCTGCTATATTGGGTAATAGGCATGTAAAGGTGATTATTGGGGTGTTATTTCATGTCTAGAGAGCTCTAATCATGTTAAAAAGTTTTTAGTTGAGTTCAGTTTTAGTTTGGTTTCATTTGATTTGAACGTGCATGAAGGTGCCAATGGAATCCACCTCATGAATCATCCTTGCACGCTTCCACACATCCAAAAGGAGTAGGAAGAAGCAAAGCTTACTGAATCCTACCCCTCATCCGTTCCACATCTAGGACAGTACATGGTGTTCACTTCCTGCTTTCCATGGAATATTATTCCATATCATAATCAGTATAATAATAATAATAATAATAATAATAAAAACAAGCATGACAGAACATCATTGAGATGATCAAGACTCTTCTGCTTGTATTTAGCAAACATCAACTGCTTGTATTGTTCTGAATGTGCTCATCTCTGTACTTTGTTGGAGTATATGTTGTTGTGGTATATACTGTAAGTGCTTTCACTTTCATTTTCCTCTAAGTCATATTCCTCCTCTCTGTAGAGAAATACTGTATGAGGTTTTTGGCTAACAAGTTATTGTTAACTTGATGCTTGATTTTAGCCGTTTGAAAAAGTACTAAATGAGCACATTTGAATATGTGTGCTTTTAAAAAGAAAGGCTTTGTATGTTGTCATGATGAAGGATCCTCAGACATCTTTTTGCAGGACATTGAGTGAGTGAAGATTGCTTTTATTTCCTAATGATTGCCCCAGATCTCCACACAATACGCTAGACATGCTCACACCAAAGAACAGTAAAGAGTGTGGAAGGATTTTTCATCAAGAACATATGTTGCTTTATTCAATATTGAAGTATTTCTCTAAAGTGCATGTACAAGGTGGTAAACAGCTTTTCTATGTCTTATATGTCTTATTTTCTCTTATGATGTCTACTATATTGGGTAATAGGAGTGTAAAGGTGACTATAGGGGTGTTATTTCATGTCTAGAGGGCTCTAATCATGTTAAAAAGCATATTTAGAAGGTCTGACCACCAAAATATTCCAATTCTAAATCAGGAACCTTACTTTGTAAAAATTCAGCTATCACGGAACCAATTCATTATTATTGAAGTATTTACATTACTATTCTGTTCAAAGTACATGTCACAAGATTTCTTCAAAATAAAATTGTATTTGGACAAAAATTTTATGTTTTGCCTTTTTTATGTACCAGTTTCAAAAGGGCATCGTTTCCAAAGGTCCGATTTGGCAATTTGTTGAAGAGACTGACTGACTGGATCACATTTTGCAGAATTTAGTTTTAGCTGAAGCAATTTCTGAAAAGAAAAGTGCACTTTTTTGGAATTTTGGCTGAAACATGACCACACACGTCTTTCGCTTTTCTGTGCGTTCTAAAGAGAGGAAAACAGCTAAAAACAGCTAGCAGGTGGGAGCTAACAATGCATGTAATTTTGACTATTAAACCCTAAAAAACCTCCAAAAAAGGCCAACAATGTTGTATTTACAGAAGTGAGCTGCGTATAGAGCAAGCTACAGTGCCATCGCTATCGTAGAAGCTAACACCAAGAACTAATTGTGTGGTGTAGTGACGCAGCACCCCACGCCACTACCGAGGGGTAACAGGCCCCCTCCAAAACAACGCCATGGGACACCAATGTGTACTGACTGGGAAAGAAGAACAAGCATAGGAACAACTAGGAATAGACAAGCAAATGATGTGGAAAGTATTCCATGTTTTCTTTCTACACGGCCAGATGGATTGTTGTGATATCATGTGCTATGTGCTTCATGTATCACCATCGATATCATGGTTACTTACTCGGTCTGGCCCAGCTTGCCTGGGGCGTCTTTTCCCTGATTTTGGGTAGGTGGAAAATAGCTTCTACCGCTGCAGGGTTTGTTAGCACCAACAATTCTTCCTTGGTTGTGATGCAGTCTCTTGGAGCAGTGTCCTCCTCGCCATACACACTGAGCCTTGCCATCCACGCTAACACTGCAAGCCACTCGGTGCAGCGCCAACACTCCGTTTCGCTCGGCATGGCTTGGCAAGCTCTACATTTACACCACCGAGTCATGCCGGTGTAATGTCTTGGATGGAAGTAGCGTTAGCTCCTATCTGTGCTGCTACGTCACATCAGTGCAGCCAGGAAAGAAGTTCCACTCATGGTTAAAACAGAGCTGTCAGCTGTCATTCCATGAATGTACCGTACAGCACGGACAGAAAAGCACAAAACCTTGTTGGATCTGTTTTGGAGGCTTTCTAGTCCCAAGAGGTGTGTCCCATCACGTGCATTCTGGTTTGATACTTTAGAAGGCACAGAAGAGAGAAAGAGGAGCGTTCACGTTCCTCATCAGGATTGTGGATGATGGGCAACATGTGACCTCATATCTATCCAACAACAAGTACGTACATCGCTGTCATATTGCTGTGTGTGTGTGTGTGTGTGTGTTCACCCAGGGTAGGCGGTGTGCGTCGCCCATGTGCGTGTCCCTCCTCCAGTGCTGCAACACGGGGTTAGGAGGTGTCACCTTGCTGAGAGGCTGGGGGGGCTGCGGCACACGAAACTGTGGGAAGAATCGCAGACACACAAAAGGTTCAGACGGGCCAAGAGGAGGGGAGACGGTCAGGGGTCAAAGAAAAACACCAAAAAGGAGAAGAGGGACGAAGCGAAGCATGGAGTGAAAGAGGAATCTTCCACAGCATCCCACACCCATTTCATCTTCTAGTTGGACTTTTATTTTGATATAATAACATCAGATTGAAGCATTAGCATTATATGGATGTGTGTGGTTTTTAATGATCAATAAAGACGATCAAGACGTTCAGTCTGTGTCTTCTGAGTATGCGGGGTTCACGGGAGTTGCAGTGGACCTGTAAGGTACACTTGATCCTCCTTGTCTTCTTTGGTCGCTTCATTCACTTCATTCAGTCTCCATAGTTATCTCATCTGTCTTCATGCAAAGTAAGGACGTTTTGTACGCCTGCTGGTTTATGGTCGAGTAGTGGTGACGCTTCGTGACGCCATCATCCAGGTCAAAACATGCACTTATGTAAGCGGAAGCAATGAATGGCGCGCCCTCGCTTGTGCCGGGGAGGAAGGAGAAGAGAGGAAAGGTTGGGAAGCAGTAATCTTTGTTGAGCGTTTATTGGTTTTGGCACACATGTACCCGCACGCTTCTTTTGCATGAACGTATTATCATAAAAGTACCCAGTAGGACTACTTACACCCCCAATCGATTTTTTTTTTTTTCAGTTATATGCACAAATGCTAAAATGTTAAAGAATCCTTGACTGAATCCTGAACATTTCATCCAAATCCAATCAAAAGCTTTCAGGTTATTTTGAACACAACAAACAAACAAGCCAACAGATCACGGCTGGTGAAACCATCACGCCCGTGCTGCGTTTGCACTAATAAGACAAGCCAGCAGTGTGCAAGCGGGAGTAGTATTTCATGATGACACATACAGTACAGTATACTGTACTATGGACCACTTCCCATCTTCTAGACGCCACACCATCAATAAAACATCACATCATAAATTCCTACAGCACCACCATCTGTTTGCATCAAGTATTCCTGGGATTTCTTCAAAGCAATATTCTGTGCTCCACCTGCTGAGGAGACTGAGGTCCTTTGGTGTGTGCAGGACTCTTTTACGGACCTTTTATGACTCTGTGGTGGCCTCAGCCATCTTCTATGCCAGGGGTCGGGAACCTTTTTGGCTAAGAGAGCCATAAAAGCCACATATTTTAAAAAGGATTTCCTTGAGAGCCATATAATATTTTTTAACATTGAATACAAGTAAATGTGGGCATTTTTAAGGAGGACCTCTAAAGTTATTCTTTTTATTAACATTGTTACACTGAAGCTATCCAATAATAAATAAATGACTTCTTACCATAAATACGACTTCTGGTGCTGCGTGCTTGTGCACCGTACTCCGTATCTTTTTCTTTTTCCAGAATTAGCGATCTAACTATTTGATTTAAGGAAGGGAAGTTCATGCGAATAGGCTACCGCATTATCCAGTGATAATCGAATTTTGGTGTTTGACCCGGAAAATATTGGAAGGACAGCTGGCACTGGCTCTGGCCACCCGCATTGTGGTAGAAAATGGATGGATGGACTAAAATGCATAACAAAGTTTTATATTTTGAGTGTTATTTTTAACACTGTGATTTCTGTAATGTACATTAAAAGGTCAGCGAACAAAAAAACAAAAATACATTTTTATCGTGTTAAGACATGTTTGAGAGCCAGATGCAGGCATCAAAAGAGCCACATCTGGCTCCCGAGCCATAGGTTCCCTACCCCTGTTCTATGCTGTGGGCTGCTGGAGAGGGGGCAGCACGGACAGGGACAGGAGCAGGATCAATAGGCTGATCAGGTGAGCTAGCTCTGTCCTGGACGGTCCTCTGGACTCCGTGGAGGAAGTGGGGGAGAGAAGGATGTTGGCTAAGCTGACATCCATCATGGACAACACCTCTCACCCGCTACATGACACTGTTGTTTCCCTGGGCAGGTCCTTCAGCAGCAGACTGTTACACCCACGGTGTAAGAAGGAGAGGTTCCGCAGGTCCTTCATACCGACCGCTATCAGGCTCTACAACACCTGAACCACCTGAACCATGTTTTAGTCACTATGTATTCTTTACTTGCGTATCTTGCTTGCTGCTGTAACAAGTGAATTTCCCTGCTGTGGGATAAATAAAGTACTATACTATACGTAGGCCTTGTGGACTTGTGGTACTTGTGGTACTTAAGGAATATCTTGCGCTTGTATTTTCCTTGCCTGGACTGTCTGGACTTTTGTTTGCACTTTGTTCCTAGTTTTTGTTCCTACTTTCCTGCCTCGCTGCCCCAGCCTCCTCTTTTCTTTGCTACGTTTGCCCCTAGTTTCCTTCTGGTCGGACGTTTGTGCTTATTTGGTTTGGTTTGGTTTAGTTTATTTGAACATGAAGGTTCCAATGGAATACATCTCATGAATCATTTTTTTTTCACAGTTCTGCATGTCCAAAAGGAGTAGGAAGAAGCAAAGCTTATTTAATCCTACCCCCCATCTAATCTACATCTATTACAGTACATGTAGTTCACTTCCTGCATTCCATGTCATGTTTTCAGTGATAGTCAGGATAACACATAATAGATAACGTAAGACAGCCCTCCCCCCAAAAAAAAGAAAAAGAAAAAAAAAAAAAAATATATATATATATATATATACACACACACATACATTAATAATAATAATAATAATGATGACAATACTAAATAAATAAATAAAAAAGAACAAAGCTTTTTTTTTAAACAAAACAAAGAAAAATAATTTTAAAAAAAATTAAAAAAAATAAAACATAAAAAATAAAAAATAAAATAAAATAAAAAAAATAAAATAACAAACCTGACAGAACAATCAGGACTCTTCTGCTTGTATTTAGCAAACATCAACTGCTTGTATTGTTTATGAATGTGCTCATCTCTGTACTTTGTTGGACTTCCTTACTCAATCCCTTCCATCATTTAATTCCACACACGGAAATGCTGTGGCTTTCAGCGTAGTTCTCGCATATAAATGTTTTAGGTTTAATTTTCCTCTACGATCATATTTCTCCTCTCTGATTGAGAAATACTTTATTAGGTTTTTGGGTAACGAGTTATTATTAACTTTATACATTATTCTAGCGGTTTGAAAGTGTACTTCTATTCTATTATTACTTCTATACAAGCTTAGCTCCTTCTGGTTTGGCTTCGTACTCCTCAGTATCACTTTGTTTTTCATGCTTTGTTAGAACAAATGACCTTTTGCTTATTGGGACAACTTTGCCTCTGTGTTTGCTTTTGGGTCCATCCTCCATGCCGGCTTATCCTCACGAGGGTCACGGGTAAGCTGGAGCCTATCCCAGCTGACTTGGGGCAAGAGGCGGGGTACACCCTGGCCAGCCATACTCACATTCATACCTATGGACAATATAGAGTCTCCAATGAAGCTAACATGCATGTTTTTGGAATGTGGGAGGAAACCAGAGTACCACAAATCACGGTTTATAAACTGCACTTTTTTTCCACCGGTAAGAAGCAAAAAATCGGGGTGCGGTTTATACACGATGACAGGTCTGTGACCAGACTCGGTAAGAGGAGAAATTGACGAGAAGTCCATTTTAGAATAGCCGTCTGTGGGTCAGACAGTTGCTTTGACTTTAGCGCCCTCTGCTGTACAGTTGCTGAAAATGCTTGTGTATGCAACTAACTTATCTGACGGCTGTCTGTATTTCCACAGTGAAAGGATCTCTATATACACTGAAGCTAACCTAAGCTTCCAATGTCAAATACAATACAACGTTGGAGTTTATTCAAATTCACACTGAAGCAATGCAATAAAATAATAATAGAGAAAAGAGAAGCAGTGAAAGATAAGATATCAAAACATCTCTGAAAATTGCAAATTTCTTGATTTTGATTTATTATTATTATTATTATTATTATTATTATTATTATTATTATTATTATTATTATTAATCTGTGCTTAGCCATAATATTAAAGATCTAGATGCCGAAGTTCAGATTTCTCCTTTCTTCTTCTTTTTGAAATTGCTTAGTACCTTTACGCATGTTGATTTGAGATGAAAGAGTTGGCAAGCATTTATGAACTCAACTTTTTTTTTCCCCACCGTGAGCCTGAAAATGGGGGTGCGGTTAATACACAGTGCTTTACGGTACCCAGAAAACCCACACACACGCGGGGAGAACATGCAAACTCCACACAGAAATGCCGAGGGGAGAATCCAACCCAACCCAGATCGTCCACATCGCCTGACTGTGTGGCCAACATGCTAACCACTCGGCCATCCTGCGGCCCTTTTGGGTGCAATTTCTACTCAATAGTTTACCCAGATGGCAAAAAGGGGTGATGATGCAAGTGCCCAACAAAAGAGGTCACGCTTCATGCAGTTTAAGCCATAACAAACGGCCACAAGGTGGCAGAAGTGCATTTGATGAGAGTTCTTTTGCATGTATTAACACGCTGCACAGGAAGGAGGAAGTGAGAGAGCGTGGAGGAGCGTAATGCATTTAACGAATGCACACGCACACGCACACGCACACAAGGCTTAGTTCCAAATGTGAAAAGTGTAAATAGTATATTTGTGAATAAATGATTGTGATGTTACTGTGTGGTTCATGTCGGTATACTTGTTGAGATACTTGAGTTGTCACAAAAGCAGACAATGTTTGTGTCAAAGTGAAAGTTATGCTTGAAATGTATCTTTCCACTAAAAGCTGCTTTTCTCCCTTTTTTAGTTGGGAACTGATATTTTCCTGAAAATGTTCCCGCCAGACCCACATGCACATGGCAATATATTGAGGCTGGCAAAATGGTCCACTTAATTTTTATTTGTTGTGTCATCAATTCATTCATTCATCATCATCCCAGGCCTAGTGCCCATGAGAAATGTTCTCCTTTTAATCTCTTGTGTCGCCCCTACTTGCAATGAAAGGACTAACCTGGTTAGCTGAAACATAGTCAAGGCCTGCTTCTTGCATGTTGAGGAACGTGCTGTCTCCTTCCAACTGGACAGAACACAGACAGACATGCAACGTAAGATAGGAAGGCACTCCAGCGGGTGATCAAGACCTCACAGA